>NW_028225489.1:12500-22500 GCF_052327205.1 Somniosus microcephalus
TCCGAATCGAGCCCGGTGTTTTCGTGCGTGTAACAGGGCGGGCGTTTGGACCCGGTTGTCCGGGAGCGGGTCCCCAACGGCGGGAGATTGCCTGGGTTTGGCCGGCCGGCAGTCGAACGCCTTTGGCTCCGGACTCCCGTGTCCGATTTCGGTCAGGGAGGGCTGGTTGGAAAGCCCCGACGCTGGCGCACACTATATTATCGGCCTGGGCCCCGGCAAGTTCGGGAAAGTGTCGCAGTCCCGTTCCGGCGGCCGCCCCGTCGGTCAGCGGCAGCTTATCGCGGATAACTTCGGGACGGAAAGTCCGATCCGGTCGGGGTGAACTGCGACTGAACGGGGTGGCGGGGCCGCACAGACCAGTAGCGGGCTTGTGTAGCTGCCTCTTGGCCCGGCCGAGGTACAGCCGTTGGCTGGAGACCGCTTTCCGACTGCTGAGCCGGTGCCGCGGGGACCCACCTTGACGCGCCGGCTGTCCGAGCAAGCCAGGGGCAAGGGGCATCCAGTGGTACCAGAAGGGAGTCGGTCCGACACCGGGAAGTCGGGTGCCCGTCGCTCCGAATCGAGCCCGGGGTTTTCGTGCGTGTAACAGGGCGGGCGTTTGGACCCGGTTGTCCGGGAGCGGGTCCGCAACGGCGGGAGATTGCCTGGGTTTGGCCGGCCGGCAGTCGAACGCCTTTCGCTCCGGACTCCCGTGTCCGATTTCGGTCAGGGAGGGCTCGTTGGAAAGCCCCGGCGCTGGCGCACACTATATTATCGGCCTGGACCCCGGCAAGTTCGGGAAAGTGTCGCAGTCCCGTAGCGGCTGCCGCCCCGTCGGTCAGCGGCAGCTTATCGGGGATAACTTCGGGACGGAAAGTCCGATCCGGTTGGGGTGAACTGCGACTGAACGGGGTGGGGGGGCCGCACAGACCAGTAGCGGGCTTGTGCAGCTGCCGCTTGGCCCGGCCGAGGTACGGCCGTTGGCTGGAGACCGCTTTCCGACTGCTGAGCCGGAGCCGCGGGGGCCCACCTTGACGCGCCGGCTGTACTAGCAAGCCAGGGGCAAGGGGCATCCAGTGGTACCGGAACGGAGTCGGTCCGACACCGGGAAGCCGGGTGCCCGTCGCTCCGAATCGAGCCCGGTGTTTTCGTGCGTGTAACAGGGCGGGCGTTTGGACCCGGTTGTCCGGGAGCGGGTCCGCAACGGCGGGAGGTTGCCTGTGTTTGGCCGGCCGGCAGTCGAACGCCTTTGGCTCCGGACTCCCGTGTCCGATTTCGGTCAGGGAGGGCTCGTTGGAAAGCCCCGGCGCTGGCGCACACTATATTATCGGCCTGGACCCCGGCAAGTTCGGGAAAGTGTCGCAGTCCCGTAGCGGCTGCCGCCCCGTCGGTCAGCGGCAGCTTATCGGGGATAACTTCGGGACGGAAAGTCCGATCCGGTTGGGGTGAACTGCTACTGAACGGGGTGGGGGGGCCGCACAGACCAGTAGCGGGCTTGTGCAGCTGCCGCTTGGCCCGGCCGAGGTACAGCCGTTGGCTGGAGACCGCTTTCCGACTGCTGAGCCGGAGCCGCGGGGGCCCACCTTGACGCGCCGGCTGTCCTAGCAAGCCAGGGGCAAGGGGCATCCAGTGGTACCGGAACGGAGTCGGTCCGACACCGGGAAGCCGGGTGCCCGTCGCTCCGAATCGAGCCCGGTGTTTTCGTGCGTGTAACAGGGCGGGCGTTTGGACCCGGTTGTCCGGGAGCGGGTCCGCAACGGCGGGAGGTTGCCTGAGTTTGGCCGGCCGGCAGTCGAACGCCTTTGGCTCCGGACTCCCGTGTCCGATTTCGGTCAGGGAGGGCTCATTGGAAAGCCCCGGCGCTGGCGCACACTATATTATCGGACTGGATCCCGGCAACTTCGGGAAAGTGTCGGCGACCCGTACCGGCTGCCGCCCCGTCGGTCAGCGGCAGCTTATCGGGGATAACTTCGGGAAGGAAAGTCCGATCCGGTCGGGGTCAACTGCCACTGAACGGGGTGGCGGGGCCGCACAGACCAGTAGCGGGCTTGTGTAGCTGCCCCTTTCCCCGGCCGAGGTACAGCCGTTGGCTGGAGACCGCTTTCCGACTGCTGAGCCGGAGCCGCGGGGGCCCACCTTGACGCGCCGGCTGTCCTAGCAAGCCAGGGGCAAGGGGCATCCAAGGGTACCGGAACGGAGTCGGTCCGACACCGGGAAGCCGGGTGCCCGTCGCTCCGAATCGAGCCCGGTGTTTTCGTGCGTGTAACGAGGCGGGCGTTTGGACCCGGTTGTCCTGGAGCGGGTCCGCAACGGCGGGGGATTGCCTGTGTTTGGCCGGCCGGCAGTCGAACGCCTATCGCTCTGGACTCCCGTGTCCGATTTCGGTCAGGGAGGGCTCGTTGGAAAGCCCCGGCGCTGGCGCACACTATATTATCGGCCTGGACCCCGGCAAGTTCGGCAAAGTGTCGCCATCCCGCAGCGGCTGACGGGCCGCCGGTGAGCGGCAGCTTATCGGGCATAACTTCGGGAGGGAAAGTCCGATCCGGTCCGGATCAACGGCAGCCGAACGGGGTGGCGGGCCCGCACAGACCAGTGCCTGGCTTGTGTAGCTGCCCCTTTCCCCGGCCGAGGTACAGCCGTTGGCTGGAGACCACTTTCCGACCACTGAGACGGCGGGGCGGGGGGCGGCCTGCACGCGCCGGCTGCCAGAGCAAGCCAGGGGCAAGGGGCATCCAACGGTATCTGAACGGAGTCGGTCCGACACCGGGAAGCCGGGTGCCCGTCGCTCCGAATCGAGCCTGGGGTATACGTGTGTTTAACAAGGCGGGCGTTTGGACCCGGTTGCCCGGCACCAGTCGAACGCCTGTCGCTCCCGACTCCCGTGTCCGATTTCGTTCGGGGATGGCTCGTTGGAAAGCCCCGGCGCTGGCGCACACTATATTATCGGCCTGGACCCCGGCAAGTTCGGGAAAGTGTCGCCGTCCCGCAGCGGCTGACGGGCCGTCGGTCAGCGGCAGCTTATCGGGGATAACTTCGGGAAGGAAAGTCCGATCCGGTCGGGGACAACGGCAGCTGAACGGGGTGGCGGGGCCGCACAGAGCAGTGCCTCGCTTGTGTAGCTGCCTCTTTCCGCGGCCGAGGTACAGCCGTTGGCTGGAGACCGCTTTCCGACCACTGAGACGGCGGGGCAGGGGGCGGCCTGCACGCGCCGGCTGCCAGAGCAAGCCAGGGGCAAGGGGCATCCAGCGGTATCTGAACGGAGTCGGTCCGACACCGAGAAGCCGGGTGCCCGTCGCTCCGAAGCGAGACCGGGGTTTTTCGTGTGTAACGTGGCGGGCCTTTGGACCCGGTTGGCCGGGCGGCAGTGGAACACACACAGACACTCGCATACACTGAGAGAGACAGAGAGAAGATAGAGATACACAGAGTGAGAAAGACAAAGTCAACTCAGTAACTGAAATGTGAAAACTGACAACTGGGAAACCAAAAGTCAGAGTGGCAAATGATGAACCAAGGTGGCAAATGATTAACTGAAAACTTGTCATTCACATTTGGGACGGAATTCCGGATGGGAGTGTATTCGGCCGCCTTACCGGGGCTTGGGGGTGCTGCTTTCCCGCTTGTGGAACCGAGTTGGGGTCGTCAAATGGCCTGGTGCATTGTTTGAAACACTGGTTAATGAGTTGTCAAGGTCGGAAATCATAGAACATAAGAGCAGCTCATTAACTGAAATTTTGAACATCGACAACTGGTTAACCAAAAGCCAGAGCGACAAATGATTAACCAAGGAGGCAACTCATTAACTGAATTTCGAACATCGACAACTGGTTAACCAAGAGTCAGAGCGACAAATGATTAACCAAGGAGGCAACTCATTAACTGAATTTCGAACATCGACAACTGGTTAACCAAAAGACACAGGGACAAATGAGTAACCAAAGGGCCAACTCATTAACTGAAATTTCAAAGAGGCAACTCATTAACTGAAATTTTGAACATCGACAACTGGTTAACCAAAAGCCAGAGCGACAAATGATTAACCAAGGAGGCAACTCATTAACTGAATTTCGAACATCGACAACTGGTTAACCAAGAGTCAGAGCGACAAATGATTAACCAAGGAGGCAACTCATTAACTGAATTTCGAACATCGACAACTGGTTAACCAAAAGACACAGGGACAAATGAGTAACCAAAGGGCCAACTCATTAACTGAAATTTCAAAGAGGCAACTCATTAACTGAAATTTTGAACATCGACAACTGGTTAACCAAAAGCCAGAGCGACAAATGATTAACCAAGGAGGCAACTCATTAACTGAATTTCGAACATCGACAACTGGTTAACCAAATGTCAGAGCGACAAATGAGTAACCAAGCAGGCAACTGATTAACTGAAAACTTGTCATTCACATTTGGGACGGAATTCACGATGGGAATGTATTCGGCCCCCTTACCGGGCCTTGGGGTGCTGCTTTCCCGCTTGTGGAACCGAGTTGGGGTCGTCAAATGGCCTGGTGCATTGTTTGAAACACTGGTTAATGAGTTGTCAAGGTCGGAAATCATAGAACATAAGAGCAGCTCATTAACTGAAATTTTGAACATCGACAACTGGTTAACCAAAAGCCAGAGCGACAAATGATTAACCAAGGAGGCAACTCATTAACTGAATTTCGAACATCGACAACTGGTTAACCAAAAGACACAGGGACAAATGAGTAACCAAAGGGCCAACTCATTAACTGAAATTTCAAAGAGGCAACTCATTAACTGTAATTTTGAACATCGACAACTGGTTAACCAAAAGCCAGAGCGACAAATGATTAACCAAGGAGGCAACTCATTAACTGAATTTCGAACATCGACAACTGGATAACCAAATGTCAGAGCGACAAATGATTAACCAAGGAGGCAACTCAGTAACTGAATTTCGAACATCGACAACTGGTTAACCAAGAGTCAGGGCGACAAATGATTAACCAAGGAGGCAACTCATTAACTGAATTTCGAACATCGACAACTGGGTAACCAAAAGACACAGGGACAAATGAGTAACCAAAGGGCCAACTCATTAACTGAAATTTCAAAGAGGCAACTCATTAACTGAAATTTTGAACATCGACAACTGGTTAACCAAATGTCAGAGCGACAAATGAGTAACCAAGCAGGCAACTGATTAACTGAAAACTTGTCATTCACATTTGGGACGGAATTCACGATGGGAATGTATTCGGCCCCCTTACCGGGCCTTGGGGTGCTGCTTTCCCGCTTGTGGACCCGAGTTGGGGTCGTCAAATGGCCTGGTGCATTGTTTGAAACACTGGTTAATGAGTTGTCAAGGTCGGAAATCATAGAACATAAGAGCAGCTCATTAACTGAAATTTTGAACATCGACAACTGGTTAACCAAAAGCCAGAGCGACAAATGATTAACCAAGGAGGCAACTCATTAACTGAATTTCGAACATCGACAACTGGTTAACCAAAAGACACAGGGACAAATGAGTAACCAAAGGGCCAACTCATTAACTGAAATTTCAAAGAGGCAACTCATTAACTGTAATTTTGAACATCGACAACTGGTTAACCAAAAGCCAGAGCGACAAATGATTAACCAAGGAGGCAACTCATTAACTGAATTTCGAACATCGACAACTGGATAACCAAATGTCAGAGCGACAAATGATTAACCAAGGAGGCAACTCAGTAACTGAATTTCGAACATCGACAACTGGTTAACCAAGAGTCAGGGCGACAAATGATTAACCAAGGAGGCAACTCATTAACTGAATTTCGAACATCGACAACTGGGTAACCAAAAGACACAGGGACAAATGAGTAACCAAAGGGCCAACTCATTAACTGAAATTTCAAAGAGGCTACTCATTAACTGAAATTTGAACATCGACAACTGGTTAACCAAATGTCAGAGCGACAAATGAGTAACCAAGCAGGCAACTGATTAACTGAAAACTTGTCATTCACATTTGGGACGGAATTCACGATGGGAATGTATTCGGCCCCCTTACCGGGCCTTGGGGTGCTGCTTTCCCGCTTGTGGAACCGAGTTGGGGTCGTCAAATGGCCTGGTGCATTGTTTGAAACACTGGTTAATGAGTTGTCAAGGTCGGAAATCATAGAACATAAGAGCAGCTCATTAACTGAAATTTTGAACATCGACAACTGGTTAACCAAAAGCCAGAGCGACAAATGATTAACCAAGGAGGCAACTCATTAACTGAATTTCGAACATCGACAACTGGTTAACCAAAAGACACAGGGACAAATGAGTAACCAAAGGGCCAACTCATTAACTGAAATTTCAAAGAGGCAACTCATTAACTGTAATTTTGAACATCGACAACTGGTTAACCAAAAGCCAGAGCGACAAATGAGTAACCAAGGAGGCAACTCATTAACTGAATTTCGAACATCGACAACTGGTTAACCAAAAGACACAGGGACAAATGAGTAACCAAAGGGCCAACTCATTAACTGAAATTTCAAAGAGGCAACTCATTAACTGAATTTCGAACATCGACAACTGGTTAACCAAATGTCAGAGCGACAAATGATTAACCAAGCAGGCAACTGATTAACTGAAATTTTAAAATTGACAACTGGATAACCAAAAGTGGGAACTCATGCTTCGGACGGGCTTACATACGGCAGGCTGACGCCCGGCAGAGGCCCGGGCTTCGCCTCCCTTGCGTAAGCGACCGTCTCCGAATCGATTAAAGGCGTAAAATCGGAGTTCAGAGCGGGAAAATTTTTTCCCGAAAACGGCCGGAAAAAAAAAAATGTCTCCTTTTCCGCCGAGCAGGGTGGCATTCGAACGGGCACGGGAAGCCGCGTCTAACGGTGTAAAAACGGCTTGGCTCCGACGCGGGAGTGCGGAGATATGGCCGTTCAAAGTTGTACTGGAAGTCCGGAAGGAGAAAAATTTGACTGCCTGTAGCCGAAAAAAGTTCCAGCGGTCGGTCACAAAAGTCAAATCCGTCCCGCTGATTTGACACTTGTCATTTCTGGCAGGGGGGATTGGCGGGGTACCTGGAGAATGGTAGGAGGTGGTTTTTCGAGACTTTATCTGTTTTCCAGATTACTGTCTAGGGCCTCCAGGTCTGCAGAGACCGACCCGGGCTGCCGTCCAACCGACTTTTAACCCTTTTTGGGTGGAAATTTATTTCCATTTTTAACCAATTTTCGGGTTTTTGGTCGGGCTTAAAAACGGCAGCCTGACGCCCGGCAGAGGCCGGGGCTTCGGCTCCCTTGCGTAAGGGACCGTATACGAAACGATTAAAGCCGAAAAATCCGAGTTCAGAGCGGGAATTTTTTTTCCCGAAATCGGCCGAAAAATAAAAAAATTCTCCTTTTCCGCCGAGCAGGGCGGCATTCGAACGGGCACGGGAAGCCGCGTCTAACGGTGTAAAAACGGCTTGGCTCCGACGCGGGAGTGCGGAGATATGGCCGTTCAAAGTTGTACTGGAAGTCCGGAAGGAGAAAAATTTGACTGCCTGTAGCCGAAAAAAGTTCCAGCGGTCGGTCACAAAAGTCAAATCCGTCCCGCTGATTTGACACTTGTCATTTCTGGCAGGGGGGATTGGCGGGGTACCTGGAGAATGGTAGGAGGTGGTTTCTCGAGACTTTGTCTGTTTTCCAGATTACTGTCTAGGGCCTCCAGGTCTGCAGAGACCGACCAGGGCTGCCGTCCAACCGACTTTTAACCCTTTTTGGGTGGAAATTTATTTCCATTTTTAACCAATTTTCGGGTTTTTGGTCGGGCTTAAAAAACGGCAGCCTGACGCCTGGCAGAGGCCGGGGCTTCGGCTCCCCTTGCGTAAGGGACCGTATTCGACCCGATTGAGCCCCGAAAATGGATCCAAATGTCGGCCGACCAAGTAAGCTTGCTGGGGAGAGAGACTAAGTGCCGGGCTGGGCACCTCATTAACCAGTGAAAAGTTTTGGCTGCTGGAGAGACTAAGTCCCAGCCTGGGCACATCATTAACCATAAATGAAAAAGGCGAGGCCGAGTCTGGTGCATGGCTAACTGATTAACCAAATTGGCAAGGCCCGGGCTGAAAGTGAATGAGCGACCCGTGGCCAGGGGGCTGGAATGCGGGAGAGAATCCAACCCCCAAAATATGGAAGTCCGATGAGAAAATATTCGGCCGCCTTTTGCGGGCCTCGGGTGTTGCTTCCCGGCCTGGGAAAGTGAGTTGCTCCCGCCGAATTGACATGTGCATTTAACGATTTCGAGACATGATTAACCAAAACGCGGAAGTCCGATGAGAAAATATTAGGGCCCTTCAAGCGGGCCTCCGGTGATGCTTTCCGGCTTGGGAAAGTGAATTGCTCCCGCCGAATTGACATGTGCATTTAACGATTTCGAGACATGATTAACCAAAACGCGGAAGTCCGATGAGAAAATATTCGGCCGCCTTTTGCGGGCCTCGGGTGTTGCTTCCCGGCCTGGGAAAGTGATTTGCTACCGCCAAATTGACATGTGTCATTTCTGGCAAGTGTCTCAGGACATAGTTAATGAGTTGCAGTTTGGGAAATCATTAACCTCGTCGGAAGTCCCGATGAAGAAAAAAAAAAGTGCCATTTGCGGGGATTTGGGTGCTCCTGGTCGGATAGAGGTGGCCGTTTGACCCGCTGATTTGACACTTGTCATTTCTGGCAGGGGGGGTTGGCGGGGTGCCCGGAGATTTTCGGGAACACGATTTTCAGAACAAAATTCACTCAGCGGGAGCACTTTGAAAATGCCCGAAAAGTGTTACTTTGCTAAAAGGCTCATTTTATCAATATAGAGACCTTTCAAAGAGTATTGGAAAGTCATATTAAAGTGGTTTTGTGGCTTTTATGACTTAATGACAAAAAACTCTAAGTGTGAATCTGAAATCGTAGACAGACAGCAGAAACATATAAATAATTCCAGCGTCTAAGTTTCATTTGCTGTCTGTCACACAGGTGCCTCTGAACCGGTCAGGGCCTGTGACCCCACTGAGCTTGTGTTTTGTGGCTTATGCACACGCAGTGTTTGCACCAAGTTCCCCTGTGTTGTGCGCTCAGTGGGCCCGTCCAAGACAGCAGAAACAAGATGTACATGCCAGCGTCTTTAAAGTTTCATTTGTTGTCTTGTCACACAGGTGCCTCTGAACCGGTCAGGGCCTGTGACCCCACTGAGTTGTTTACTGGGGCTAATGCACAAGCAGTGTTTTGTCAGAGAGTTCCACTGTGTTGTGCGCTCAGTGGGTCCGTCTAAAATGACAAGACAGCAGAAACATTCCAGCGAGTTTCATTTGTTGTCTTGTCACACAGGTGCCTCTGAACGGGTCAGGGCCTGTGACCCCCGCTGAGTTGTTTACTGGGGCTAACGCACAAGCAGTGTTTGTCAGAGAGTTCCACTGTGTTGTGCGCTCAGTGGGTCCGTCTAAAATGACAAGACAGCAGAAACATTCCAGCGAGTTCCATTTGTTGTCTTGTCACACAGGTGCCTCTGAGCGGGTCAGGGCCTGTGACCCCATTGAGCTTTGTGAGCAACGTATGCACACGCAGTGTTTGCAACGAGATTCCCTGTGTTGTGCGCTCAGTGGGCCCGTACGACCGATTTGGTGACTCGCGTCCGTAGTGGGAGTCCCCGGGCCGGCCCAGTATAGAGAGAGGCTGGTGTTCAGGCTATTTCGGGGTTTCCTCTCGTTTCTGTCGCTGGTGACAAGACGGGCATGCACACGGCGAGTCAGAGAGAGAGGGTGTCGGCGCAGCTCCCGGTGTTTTCTTCCTTGGCCGCGCCCTTCTCTTTGTCCTTGAAACTCTTTCGCGTGAGTCCGAGACGTCCTGTGATTCTCAGTGGTCCTATTCAAGCAGCGGAGCGGGTGTCTGCCTCTTGTGCACGAAATCTTGTGTGCTCAGTGCGTCCCGTTCTGCTAGCTGAACACGCTATTTCTCTGGCAAATTTGAGCAAAGAAACGCGCACGCAGACAGACACACGCACGCGTGGTGTAGGTTGTTGTTGTGTGAGTG
>NW_028225489.1:32500-42500 GCF_052327205.1 Somniosus microcephalus
TGGGATTTTGTGTGAGTGGTGCAGTATTTGCAGGCCGATTGTCCGTTCTCGTAAGCGAAGTTGATGGGCCGCTTTTGTGTGAGGTTGGAAGTAGTATTGTCAAGGCGAGTTTCCGTTCTCGGCAGCGAAGTTGATGGGCCGATTGGGTGTGAGTGGTGTTAATGTGTGCTATTTGCAGTGTATGAATTGCCAGGCTGGCCAAGGCGTTGCTTCTGGGAATTGTTGGGGACTGGGCTGTTTAGAAAGGCCGGTGGCGGGCGCTCCGTTCCCGACTCCCGTGTCCGATTAGGGTGGGGGACGGCTGGTTGGAAAGCCCCGACGCTGGCGCAGATTATATTGCCGGACTGGCCCCTGGCGAGTTGGGCAAAGTGTCGCAGTCCGGCAGCGGGTAACAGGCCAGCGGTCAGCGGCAGCTTATCGGTGATAACTTCGGGAAGAAAAGTCCGATCCGGTCGGGGTGAACTGCGACTGAACGGGGTGGTGGGGCCGCACAGACCAGTAGCGGGATTGTGTAGCTGCCTCTTGGCCCGGCCGAGGTACAGCCGTTGGCTGGAGACCGCTTTCCGACTGCTGAGCCGGTGCCGCGGGGACCCACCTTGACGCGCCGGCTGTCCGAGCAAGCCAGGGGCAAGGGGCATCCATAGGTACCAGAAGGGAGTCGGTCCGACACCGGGAAGTCGGGTGCCCGTCGCTCCGAATCGAGCCCGGTGTTTTCGTGCGTGTAACAGGGCGGGCGTTTGGACCCGGTTGTCCGGGAGCGGGTCCCCAACGGCGGGAGATTGCCTGGGTTTGGCCGGCCGGCAGTCGAACGCCTTTGGCTCCGGACTCCCGTGTCCGATTTCGGTCAGGGAGGGCTGGTTGGAAAGCCCCGACGCTGGCGCACACTATATTATCGGCCTGGGCCCCGGCAAGTTCGGGAAAGTGTCGCAGTCCCGTTCCGGCGGCCGCCCCGTCGGTCAGCGGCAGCTTATCGCGGATAACTTCGGGACGGAAAGTCCGATCCGGTCGGGGTGAACTGCGACTGAACGGGGTGGCGGGGCCGCACAGACCAGTAGCGGGCTTGTGTAGCTGCCTCTTGGCCCGGCCGAGGTACAGCCGTTGGCTGGAGACCGCTTTCCGACTGCTGAGCCGGTGCCGCGGGGACCCACCTTGACGCGCCGGCTGTCCGAGCAAGCCAGGGGCAAGGGGCATCCAGTGGTACCAGAAGGGAGTCGGTCCGACACCGGGAAGTCGGGTGCCCGTCGCTCCGAATCGAGCCCGGGGTTTTCGTGCGTGTAACAGGGCGGGCGTTTGGACCCGGTTGTCCGGGAGCGGGTCCGCAACGGCGGGAGATTGCCTGGGTTTGGCCGGCCGGCAGTCGAACGCCTTTCGCTCCGGACTCCCGTGTCCGATTTCGGTCAGGGAGGGCTCGTTGGAAAGCCCCGGCGCTGGCGCACACTATATTATCGGCCTGGACCCCGGCAAGTTCGGGAAAGTGTCGCAGTCCCGTAGCGGCTGCCGCCCCGTCGGTCAGCGGCAGCTTATCGGGGATAACTTCGGGACGGAAAGTCCGATCCGGTTGGGGTGAACTGCGACTGAACGGGGTGGGGGGGCCGCACAGACCAGTAGCGGGCTTGTGCAGCTGCCGCTTGGCCCGGCCGAGGTACGGCCGTTGGCTGGAGACCGCTTTCCGACTGCTGAGCCGGAGCCGCGGGGGCCCACCTTGACGCGCCGGCTGTACTAGCAAGCCAGGGGCAAGGGGCATCCAGTGGTACCGGAACGGAGTCGGTCCGACACCGGGAAGCCGGGTGCCCGTCGCTCCGAATCGAGCCCGGTGTTTTCGTGCGTGTAACAGGGCGGGCGTTTGGACCCGGTTGTCCGGGAGCGGGTCCGCAACGGCGGGAGGTTGCCTGTGTTTGGCCGGCCGGCAGTCGAACGCCTTTGGCTCCGGACTCCCGTGTCCGATTTCGGTCAGGGAGGGCTCGTTGGAAAGCCCCGGCGCTGGCGCACACTATATTATCGGCCTGGACCCCGGCAAGTTCGGGAAAGTGTCGCAGTCCCGTAGCGGCTGCCGCCCCGTCGGTCAGCGGCAGCTTATCGGGGATAACTTCGGGACGGAAAGTCCGATCCGGTTGGGGTGAACTGCTACTGAACGGGGTGGGGGGGCCGCACAGACCAGTAGCGGGCTTGTGCAGCTGCCGCTTGGCCCGGCCGAGGTACAGCCGTTGGCTGGAGACCGCTTTCCGACTGCTGAGCCGGAGCCGCGGGGGCCCACCTTGACGCGCCGGCTGTCCTAGCAAGCCAGGGGCAAGGGGCATCCAGTGGTACCGGAACGGAGTCGGTCCGACACCGGGAAGCCGGGTGCCCGTCGCTCCGAATCGAGCCCGGTGTTTTCGTGCGTGTAACAGGGCGGGCGTTTGGACCCGGTTGTCCGGGAGCGGGTCCGCAACGGCGGGAGGTTGCCTGAGTTTGGCCGGCCGGCAGTCGAACGCCTTTGGCTCCGGACTCCCGTGTCCGATTTCGGTCAGGGAGGGCTCATTGGAAAGCCCCGGCGCTGGCGCACACTATATTATCGGACTGGATCCCGGCAACTTCGGGAAAGTGTCGGCGACCCGTACCGGCTGCCGCCCCGTCGGTCAGCGGCAGCTTATCGGGGATAACTTCGGGAAGGAAAGTCCGATCCGGTCGGGGTCAACTGCCACTGAACGGGGTGGCGGGGCCGCACAGACCAGTAGCGGGCTTGTGTAGCTGCCCCTTTCCCCGGCCGAGGTACAGCCGTTGGCTGGAGACCGCTTTCCGACTGCTGAGCCGGAGCCGCGGGGGCCCACCTTGACGCGCCGGCTGTCCTAGCAAGCCAGGGGCAAGGGGCATCCAAGGGTACCGGAACGGAGTCGGTCCGACACCGGGAAGCCGGGTGCCCGTCGCTCCGAATCGAGCCCGGTGTTTTCGTGCGTGTAACGAGGCGGGCGTTTGGACCCGGTTGTCCTGGAGCGGGTCCGCAACGGCGGGGGATTGCCTGTGTTTGGCCGGCCGGCAGTCGAACGCCTATCGCTCTGGACTCCCGTGTCCGATTTCGGTCAGGGAGGGCTCGTTGGAAAGCCCCGGCGCTGGCGCACACTATATTATCGGCCTGGACCCCGGCAAGTTCGGCAAAGTGTCGCCATCCCGCAGCGGCTGACGGGCCGCCGGTGAGCGGCAGCTTATCGGGCATAACTTCGGGAGGGAAAGTCCGATCCGGTCCGGATCAACGGCAGCCGAACGGGGTGGCGGGCCCGCACAGACCAGTGCCTGGCTTGTGTAGCTGCCCCTTTCCCCGGCCGAGGTACAGCCGTTGGCTGGAGACCACTTTCCGACCACTGAGACGGCGGGGCGGGGGGCGGCCTGCACGCGCCGGCTGCCAGAGCAAGCCAGGGGCAAGGGGCATCCAACGGTATCTGAACGGAGTCGGTCCGACACCGGGAAGCCGGGTGCCCGTCGCTCCGAATCGAGCCTGGGGTATACGTGTGTTTAACAAGGCGGGCGTTTGGACCCGGTTGCCCGGCACCAGTCGAACGCCTGTCGCTCCCGACTCCCGTGTCCGATTTCGTTCGGGGATGGCTCGTTGGAAAGCCCCGGCGCTGGCGCACACTATATTATCGGCCTGGACCCCGGCAAGTTCGGGAAAGTGTCGCCGTCCCGCAGCGGCTGACGGGCCGTCGGTCAGCGGCAGCTTATCGGGGATAACTTCGGGAAGGAAAGTCCGATCCGGTCGGGGACAACGGCAGCTGAACGGGGTGGCGGGGCCGCACAGAGCAGTGCCTCGCTTGTGTAGCTGCCTCTTTCCGCGGCCGAGGTACAGCCGTTGGCTGGAGACCGCTTTCCGACCACTGAGACGGCGGGGCAGGGGGCGGCCTGCACGCGCCGGCTGCCAGAGCAAGCCAGGGGCAAGGGGCATCCAGCGGTATCTGAACGGAGTCGGTCCGACACCGAGAAGCCGGGTGCCCGTCGCTCCGAAGCGAGACCGGGGTTTTTCGTGTGTAACGTGGCGGGCCTTTGGACCCGGTTGGCCGGGCGGCAGTGGAACACACACAGACACTCGCATACACTGAGAGAGACAGAGAGAAGATAGAGATACACAGAGTGAGAAAGACAAAGTCAACTCAGTAACTGAAATGTGAAAACTGACAACTGGGAAACCAAAAGTCAGAGTGGCAAATGATGAACCAAGGTGGCAAATGATTAACTGAAAACTTGTCATTCACATTTGGGACGGAATTCCGGATGGGAGTGTATTCGGCCGCCTTACCGGGGCTTGGGGGTGCTGCTTTCCCGCTTGTGGAACCGAGTTGGGGTCGTCAAATGGCCTGGTGCATTGTTTGAAACACTGGTTAATGAGTTGTCAAGGTCGGAAATCATAGAACATAAGAGCAGCTCATTAACTGAAATTTTGAACATCGACAACTGGTTAACCAAAAGCCAGAGCGACAAATGATTAACCAAGGAGGCAACTCATTAACTGAATTTCGAACATCGACAACTGGTTAACCAAGAGTCAGAGCGACAAATGATTAACCAAGGAGGCAACTCATTAACTGAATTTCGAACATCGACAACTGGTTAACCAAAAGACACAGGGACAAATGAGTAACCAAAGGGCCAACTCATTAACTGAAATTTCAAAGAGGCAACTCATTAACTGAAATTTTGAACATCGACAACTGGTTAACCAAAAGCCAGAGCGACAAATGATTAACCAAGGAGGCAACTCATTAACTGAATTTCGAACATCGACAACTGGTTAACCAAGAGTCAGAGCGACAAATGATTAACCAAGGAGGCAACTCATTAACTGAATTTCGAACATCGACAACTGGTTAACCAAAAGACACAGGGACAAATGAGTAACCAAAGGGCCAACTCATTAACTGAAATTTCAAAGAGGCAACTCATTAACTGAAATTTTGAACATCGACAACTGGTTAACCAAAAGCCAGAGCGACAAATGATTAACCAAGGAGGCAACTCATTAACTGAATTTCGAACATCGACAACTGGTTAACCAAATGTCAGAGCGACAAATGAGTAACCAAGCAGGCAACTGATTAACTGAAAACTTGTCATTCACATTTGGGACGGAATTCACGATGGGAATGTATTCGGCCCCCTTACCGGGCCTTGGGGTGCTGCTTTCCCGCTTGTGGAACCGAGTTGGGGTCGTCAAATGGCCTGGTGCATTGTTTGAAACACTGGTTAATGAGTTGTCAAGGTCGGAAATCATAGAACATAAGAGCAGCTCATTAACTGTAATTTTGAACATCGACAACTGGTTAACCAAAAGCCAGAGCGACAAATGATTAACCAAGGAGGCAACTCATTAACTGAATTTCGAACATCGACAACTGGATAACCAAATGTCAGAGCGACAAATGATTAACCAAGGAGGCAACTCAGTAACTGAATTTCGAACATCGACAACTGGTTAACCAAGAGTCAGGGCGACAAATGATTAACCAAGGAGGCAACTCATTAACTGAATTTCGAACATCGACAACTGGGTAACCAAAAGACACAGGGACAAATGAGTAACCAAAGGGCCAACTCATTAACTGAAATTTCAAAGAGGCAACTCATTAACTGAAATTTTGAACATCGACAACTGGTTAACCAAATGTCAGAGCGACAAATGAGTAACCAAGCAGGCAACTGATTAACTGAAAACTTGTCATTCACATTTGGGACGGAATTCACGATGGGAATGTATTCGGCCCCCTTACCGGGCCTTGGGGTGCTGCTTTCCCGCTTGTGGACCCGAGTTGGGGTCGTCAAATGGCCTGGTGCATTGTTTGAAACACTGGTTAATGAGTTGTCAAGGTCGGAAATCATAGAACATAAGAGCAGCTCATTAACTGAAATTTTGAACATCGACAACTGGTTAACCAAAAGCCAGAGCGACAAATGATTAACCAAGGAGGCAACTCATTAACTGAATTTCGAACATCGACAACTGGTTAACCAAAAGACACAGGGACAAATGAGTAACCAAAGGGCCAACTCATTAACTGAAATTTCAAAGAGGCAACTCATTAACTGTAATTTTGAACATCGACAACTGGTTAACCAAAAGCCAGAGCGACAAATGATTAACCAAGGAGGCAACTCATTAACTGAATTTCGAACATCGACAACTGGATAACCAAATGTCAGAGCGACAAATGATTAACCAAGGAGGCAACTCAGTAACTGAATTTCGAACATCGACAACTGGTTAACCAAGAGTCAGGGCGACAAATGATTAACCAAGGAGGCAACTCATTAACTGAATTTCGAACATCGACAACTGGGTAACCAAAAGACACAGGGACAAATGAGTAACCAAAGGGCCAACTCATTAACTGAAATTTCAAAGAGGCTACTCATTAACTGAAATTTGAACATCGACAACTGGTTAACCAAATGTCAGAGCGACAAATGAGTAACCAAGCAGGCAACTGATTAACTGAAAACTTGTCATTCACATTTGGGACGGAATTCACGATGGGAATGTATTCGGCCCCCTTACCGGGCCTTGGGGTGCTGCTTTCCCGCTTGTGGAACCGAGTTGGGGTCGTCAAATGGCCTGGTGCATTGTTTGAAACACTGGTTAATGAGTTGTCAAGGTCGGAAATCATAGAACATAAGAGCAGCTCATTAACTGAAATTTTGAACATCGACAACTGGTTAACCAAAAGCCAGAGCGACAAATGATTAACCAAGGAGGCAACTCATTAACTGAATTTCGAACATCGACAACTGGTTAACCAAAAGACACAGGGACAAATGAGTAACCAAAGGGCCAACTCATTAACTGAAATTTCAAAGAGGCAACTCATTAACTGTAATTTTGAACATCGACAACTGGTTAACCAAAAGCCAGAGCGACAAATGAGTAACCAAGGAGGCAACTCATTAACTGAATTTCGAACATCGACAACTGGGTAACCAAAAGACACAGGGACAAATGAGTAACCAAAGGGCCAACTCATTAACTGAAATTTCAAAGAGGCAACTCATTAACTGAATTTCGAACATCGACAACTGGTTAACCAAATGTCAGAGCGACAAATGATTAACCAAGCAGGCAACTGATTAACTGAAATTTTAAAATTGACAACTGGATAACCAAAAGTGGGAACTCATGCTTCGGACGGGCTTACATACGGCAGGCTGACGCCCGGCAGAGGCCCGGGCTTCGCCTCCCTTGCGTAAGCGACCGTCTCCGAATCGATTAAAGGCGTAAAATCGGAGTTCAGAGCGGGAAAATTTTTTCCCGAAAACGGCCGGAAAAAAAAAAATGTCTCCTTTTCCGCCGAGCAGGGTGGCATTCGAACGGGCACGGGAAGCCGCGTCTAACGGTGTAAAAACGGCTTGGCTCCGACGCGGGAGTGCGGAGATATGGCCGTTCAAAGTTGTACTGGAAGTCCGGAAGGAGAAAAATTTGACTGCCTGTAGCCGAAAAAAGTTCCAGCGGTCGGTCACAAAAGTCAAATCCGTCCCGCTGATTTGACACTTGTCATTTCTGGCAGGGGGGATTGGCGGGGTACCTGGAGAATGGTAGGAGGTGGTTTTTCGAGACTTTATCTGTTTTCCAGATTACTGTCTAGGGCCTCCAGGTCTGCAGAGACCGACCCGGGCTGCCGTCCAACCGACTTTTAACCCTTTTTGGGTGGAAATTTATTTCCATTTTTAACCAATTTTCGGGTTTTTGGTCGGGCTTAAAAACGGCAGCCTGACGCCCGGCAGAGGCCGGGGCTTCGGCTCCCTTGCGTAAGGGACCGTATACGAAACGATTAAAGCCGAAAAATCCGAGTTCAGAGCGGGAATTTTTTTTCCCGAAATCGGCCGAAAAATAAAAAAATTCTCCTTTTCCGCCGAGCAGGGCGGCATTCGAACGGGCACGGGAAGCCGCGTCTAACGGTGTAAAAACGGCTTGGCTCCGACGCGGGAGTGCGGAGATATGGCCGTTCAAAGTTGTACTGGAAGTCCGGAAGGAGAAAAATTTGACTGCCTGTAGCCGAAAAAAGTTCCAGCGGTCGGTCACAAAAGTCAAATCCGTCCCGCTGATTTGACACTTGTCATTTCTGGCAGGGGGGATTGGCGGGGTACCTGGAGAATGGTAGGAGGTGGTTTCTCGAGACTTTGTCTGTTTTCCAGATTACTGTCTAGGGCCTCCAGGTCTGCAGAGACCGACCAGGGCTGCCGTCCAACCGACTTTTAACCCTTTTTGGGTGGAAATTTATTTCCATTTTTAACCAATTTTCGGGTTTTTGGTCGGGCTTAAAAAACGGCAGCCTGACGCCTGGCAGAGGCCGGGGCTTCGGCTCCCCTTGCGTAAGGGACCGTATTCGACCCGATTGAGCCCCGAAAATGGATCCAAATGTCGGCCGACCAAGTAAGCTTGCTGGGGAGAGAGACTAAGTGCCGGGCTGGGCACCTCATTAACCAGTGAAAAGTTTTGGCTGCTGGAGAGACTAAGTCCCAGCCTGGGCACATCATTAACCATAAATGA
Organism: Somniosus microcephalus; assembly: GCF_052327205.1. Taxonomy (NCBI): domain Eukaryota; kingdom Metazoa; phylum Chordata; class Chondrichthyes; order Squaliformes; family Somniosidae; genus Somniosus; species Somniosus microcephalus. The sequence continues at coordinate 41,004 of NW_028225489.1, forward strand.
AAAAGGCGAGGCCGAGTCTGGTGCATGGCTAACTGATTAACCAAATTGGCAAGGCCCGGGCTGAAAGTGAATGAGCGACCCGTGGCCAGGGGGCTGGAATGCGGGAGAGAATCCAACCCCCAAAATATGGAAGTCCGATGAGAAAATATTCGGCCGCCTTTTGCGGGCCTCGGGTGTTGCTTCCCGGCCTGGGAAAGTGAGTTGCTCCCGCCGAATTGACATGTGCATTTAACGATTTCGAGACATGATTAACCAAAACGCGGAAGTCCGATGAGAAAATATTAGGGCCCTTCAAGCGGGCCTCCGGTGATGCTTTCCGGCTTGGGAAAGTGAATTGCTCCCGCCGAATTGACATGTGCATTTAACGATTTCGAGACATGATTAACCAAAACGCGGAAGTCCGATGAGAAAATATTCGGCCGCCTTTTGCGGGCCTCGGGTGTTGCTTCCCGGCCTGGGAAAGTGATTTGCTACCGCCAAATTGACATGTGTCATTTCTGGCAAGTGTCTCAGGACATAGTTAATGAGTTGCAGTTTGGGAAATCATTAACCTCGTCGGAAGTCCCGATGAAGAAAAAAAAAAGTGCCATTTGCGGGGATTTGGGTGCTCCTGGTCGGATAGAGGTGGCCGTTTGACCCGCTGATTTGACACTTGTCATTTCTGGCAGGGGGGGTTGGCGGGGTGCCCGGAGATTTTCGGGAACACGATTTTCAGAACAAAATTCACTCAGCGGGAGCACTTTGAAAATGCCCGAAAAGTGTTACTTTGCTAAAAGGCTCATTTTATCAATATAGAGACCTTTCAAAGAGTATTGGAAAGTCATATTAAAGTGGTTTTGTGGCTTTTATGACTTAATGACAAAAAACTCTAAGTGTGAATCTGAAATCGTAGACAGACAGCAGAAACATATAAATAATTCCAGCGTCTAAGTTTCATTTGCTGTCTGTCACACAGGTGCCTCTGAACCGGTCAGGGCCTGTGACCCCACTGAGCTTGTGTTTTGTGGCTTATGCACACGCAGTGTTTGCACCAAGTTCCCCTGTGTTGTGCGCTCAGTGGGCCCGTCCAAGACAGCAGAAACAAGATGTACATGCCAGCGTCTTTAAAGTTTCATTTGTTGTCTTGTCACACAGGTGCCTCTGAACCGGTCAGGGCCTGTGACCCCACTGAGTTGTTTACTGGGGCTAATGCACAAGCAGTGTTTTGTCAGAGAGTTCCACTGTGTTGTGCGCTCAGTGGGTCCGTCTAAAATGACAAGACAGCAGAAACATTCCAGCGAGTTTCATTTGTTGTCTTGTCACACAGGTGCCTCTGAACGGGTCAGGGCCTGTGACCCCCGCTGAGTTGTTTACTGGGGCTAACGCACAAGCAGTGTTTGTCAGAGAGTTCCACTGTGTTGTGCGCTCAGTGGGTCCGTCTAAAATGACAAGACAGCAGAAACATTCCAGCGAGTTCCATTTGTTGTCTTGTCACACAGGTGCCTCTGAGCGGGTCAG
>NW_028225489.1:55000-77500 GCF_052327205.1 Somniosus microcephalus
ACTATATTATCGGCCTGGACCCCGGCAAGTTCGGGAAAGTGTCGCAGTCCCGTAGCGGCTGCCGCCCCGTCGGTCAGCGGCAGCTTATCGGGGATAACTTCGGGACGGAAAGTCCGATCCGGTTGGGGTGAACTGCTACTGAACGGGGTGGGGGGGCCGCACAGACCAGTAGCGGGCTTGTGCAGCTGCCGCTTGGCCCGGCCGAGGTACAGCCGTTGGCTGGAGACCGCTTTCCGACTGCTGAGCCGGAGCCGCGGGGGCCCACCTTGACGCGCCGGCTGTCCTAGCAAGCCAGGGGCAAGGGGCATCCAGTGGTACCGGAACGGAGTCGGTCCGACACCGGGAAGCCGGGTGCCCGTCGCTCCGAATCGAGCCCGGTGTTTTCGTGCGTGTAACAGGGCGGGCGTTTGGACCCGGTTGTCCGGGAGCGGGTCCGCAACGGCGGGAGGTTGCCTGAGTTTGGCCGGCCGGCAGTCGAACGCCTTTGGCTCCGGACTCCCGTGTCCGATTTCGGTCAGGGAGGGCTCATTGGAAAGCCCCGGCGCTGGCGCACACTATATTATCGGACTGGATCCCGGCAAGTTCGGGAAAGTGTCGGCGACCCGTACCGGCTGCCGCCCCGTCGGTCAGCGGCAGCTTATCGGGGATAACTTCGGGAAGGAAAGTCCGATCCGGTCGGGGTCAACTGCCACTGAACGGGGTGGCGGGGCCGCACAGACCAGTAGCGGGCTTGTGTAGCTGCCCCTTTCCCCGGCCGAGGTACAGCCGTTGGCTGGAGACCGCTTTCCGACTGCTGAGCCGGAGCCGCGGGGGCCCACCTTGACGCGCCGGCTGTCCTAGCAAGCCAGGGGCAAGGGGCATCCAAGGGTACCGGAACGGAGTCGGTCCGACACCGGGAAGCCGGGTGCCCGTCGCTCCGAATCGAGCCCGGTGTTTTCGTGCGTGTAACGAGGCGGGCGTTTGGACCCGGTTGTCCTGGAGCGGGTCCGCAACGGCGGGGGATTGCCTGTGTTTGGCCGGCCGGCAGTCGAACGCCTATCGCTCTGGACTCCCGTGTCCGATTTCGGTCAGGGAGGGCTCGTTGGAAAGCCCCGGCGCTGGCGCACACTATATTATCGGCCTGGACCCCGGCAAGTTCGGCAAAGTGTCGCCATCCCGCAGCGGCTGACGGGCCGCCGGTGAGCGGCAGCTTATCGGGCATAACTTCGGGAGGGAAAGTCCGATCCGGTCCGGATCAACGGCAGCCGAACGGGGTGGCGGGCCCGCACAGACCAGTGCCTGGCTTGTGTAGCTGCCCCTTTCCCCGGCCGAGGTACAGCCGTTGGCTGGAGACCACTTTCCGACCACTGAGACGGCGGGGCGGGGGGCGGCCTGCACGCGCCGGCTGCCAGAGCAAGCCAGGGGCAAGGGGCATCCAACGGTATCTGAACGGAGTCGGTCCGACACCGGGAAGCCGGGTGCCCGTCGCTCCGAATCGAGCCTGGGGTATACGTGTGTTTAACAAGGCGGGCGTTTGGACCCGGTTGCCCGGCACCAGTCGAACGCCTGTCGCTCCCGACTCCCGTGTCCGATTTCGTTCGGGGATGGCTCGTTGGAAAGCCCCGGCGCTGGCGCACACTATATTATCGGCCTGGACCCCGGCAAGTTCGGGAAAGTGTCGCCGTCCCGCAGCGGCTGACGGGCCGTCGGTCAGCGGCAGCTTATCGGGGATAACTTCGGGAAGGAAAGTCCGATCCGGTCGGGGACAACGGCAGCTGAACGGGGTGGCGGGGCCGCACAGAGCAGTGCCTCGCTTGTGTAGCTGCCTCTTTCCGCGGCCGAGGTACAGCCGTTGGCTGGAGACCGCTTTCCGACCACTGAGACGGCGGGGCAGGGGGCGGCCTGCACGCGCCGGCTGCCAGAGCAAGCCAGGGGCAAGGGGCATCCAGCGGTATCTGAACGGAGTCGGTCCGACACCGAGAAGCCGGGTGCCCGTCGCTCCGAAGCGAGACCGGGGTTTTTCGTGTGTAACGTGGCGGGCCTTTGGACCCGGTTGGCCGGGCGGCAGTGGAACACACACAGACACTCGCATACACTGAGAGAGACAGAGAGAAGATAGAGATACACAGAGTGAGAAAGACAAAGTCAACTCAGTAACTGAAATGTGAAAACTGACAACTGGGAAACCAAAAGTCAGAGTGGCAAATGATGAACCAAGGTGGCAAATGATTAACTGAAAACTTGTCATTCACATTTGGGACGGAATTCCGGATGGGAGTGTATTCGGCCGCCTTACCGGGGCTTGGGGGTGCTGCTTTCCCGCTTGTGGAACCGAGTTGGGGTCGTCAAATGGCCTGGTGCATTGTTTGAAACACTGGTTAATGAGTTGTCAAGGTCGGAAATCATAGAACATAAGAGCAGCTCATTAACTGAAATTTTGAACATCGACAACTGGTTAACCAAAAGCCAGAGCGACAAATGATTAACCAAGGAGGCAACTCATTAACTGAATTTCGAACATCGACAACTGGTTAACCAAGAGTCAGAGCGACAAATGATTAACCAAGGAGGCAACTCATTAACTGAATTTCGAACATCGACAACTGGTTAACCAAAAGACACAGGGACAAATGAGTAACCAAAGGGCCAACTCATTAACTGAAATTTCAAAGAGGCAACTCATTAACTGAAATTTTGAACATCGACAACTGGTTAACCAAAAGCCAGAGCGACAAATGATTAACCAAGGAGGCAACTCATTAACTGAATTTCGAACATCGACAACTGGTTAACCAAATGTCAGAGCGACAAATGAGTAACCAAGGAGGCAACTCAATAACTGAATTTCGAACATCGACAACTGGGTAACCAAAAGACACAGGGACAAATGAGTAACCAAAGGGCCAACTCATTAACTGAAATTTCAAAGAGGCTACTCATTAACTGAAATTTGAACATCGACAACTGGTTAACCAAATGTCAGAGCGACAAATGAGTAACCAAGCAGGCAACTGATTAACTGAAAACTTGTCATTCACATTTGGGACGGAATTCACGATGGGAATGTATTCGGCCCCCTTACCGGGCCTTGGGGTGCTGCTTTCCCGCTTGTGGAACCGAGTTGGGGTCGTCAAATGGCCTGGTGCATTGTTTGAAACACTGGTTAATGAGTTGTCAAGGTCGGAAATCATAGAACATAAGAGCAGCTCATTAACTGAAATTTTGAACATCGACAACTGGTTAACCAAAAGCCAGAGCGACAAATGATTAACCAAGGAGGCAACTCATTAACTGAATTTCGAACATCGACAACTGGTTAACCAAAAGACACAGGGACAAATGAGTAACCAAAGGGCCAACTCATTAACTGAAATTTCAAAGAGGCAACTCAATAACTGAAATTTTGAACATCGACAACTGGTTAACCAAAAGCCAGAGCGACAAATGATTAACCAAGGAGGCAACTCATTAACTGAATTTCGAACATCGACAACTGGGTAACCAAAAGACACAGGGACAAATGAGTAACCAAAGGGCCAACTCATTAACTGAAATTTCAAAGAGGCTACTCATTAACTGAAATTTGAACATCGACAACTGGTTAACCAAATGTCAGAGCGACAAATGAGTAACCAAGCAGGCAACTGATTAACTGAAAACTTGTCATTCACATTTGGGACGGAATTCACGATGGGAATGTATTCGGCCCCCTTACCGGGCCTTGGGGTGCTGCTTTCCCGCTTGTGGAACCGAGTTGGGGTCGTCAAATGGCCTGGTGCATTGTTTGAAACACTGGTTAATGAGTTGTCAAGGTAGGAAATCATAGAACATAAGAGCAGCTCATTAACTGAAATTTTGAACATCGACAACTGGTTAACCAAAAGCCAGAGCGACAAATGATTAACCAAGGAGGCAACTCATTAACTGAATTTCGAACATCGACAACTGGTTAACCAAAAGACACAGGGACAAATGAGTCACCAAAGGGCCAACTCATTAACTGAAATTTCAAAGAGGCAACTCATTAACTGAAATTTTGAACATCGACAACTGGTTAACCAAAAGCCAGAGCGACAAATGATTAACCAAGGAGGCAACTCATTAACTGAATTTCGAACATCGACAACTGGGTAACCAAATGTCAGAGCGACAAATGATTAACCAAGGAGGCAACTCATTAACTGAATTTCGAACATCGACAACTGGTTAACCAAGAGTCAGGGCGACAAATGATTAACCAAGGAGGCAACTCATTAACTGAATTTCGAACATCGACAACTGGGTAACCAAAAGACACAGGGACAAATGAGTAACCAAAGGGCCAACTCATTAACTGAAATTTCAAAGAGGCAACTCATTAACTGAATTTCGAACATCGACAACTGGTTAACCAAGAGTCAGAGCGACAAATGATTAACCAAGGAGGCAACTCATTAACTGAATTTCGAACATCGACAACTGGTTAACCAAAAGACACAGGGACAAATGAGTAACCAAAGGGCCAACTCATTAACTGAAATTTCAAAGAGGCAACTCATTAACTGAAATTTTGAACATCGACAATTGGTAACCAAAAGCCAGAGCGACAAATGATTAACCAAGGAGGCAACTCATTAACTGAATTTCGAACATCGACAACTGGTTAACCAAATGTCAGAGCGACAAATGAGTAACCAAGGAGGCAACTCAATAACTGAATTTCGAACATCGACAACTGGTTAACCAAGAGTCAGGGCGACAAATGATTAACCAAGGAGGCAACTCATTAACTGAATTTCGAACATCGACAACTGGGTAACCAAAAGACACAGGGACAAATGAGTAACCAAAGGGCCAACTCATTAACTGAAATTTCAAAGAGGCAACTCATTAACTGAAATTTTGAACATCGACAACTGGATAACCAAATGTCAGAGCGACAAATGAGTAACCAAGCAGGCAACTGATTAACTGAAAACTTGTCATTCACATTTGGGACGGAATTCACGATGGGAATGTATTCGGCCCCCTTACCGGGCCTTGGGGTGCTGCTTTCCCGCTTGTGGAACCGAGTTGGGGTCGTCAAATGGCCTGGTGCATTGTTTGAAACACTGGTTAATGAGTTGTCAAGGTAGGAAATCATAGAACATAAGAGCAGCTCATTAACTGAAATTTTGAACATCGACAACTGGTTAACCAAAAGCCAGAGCGACAAATGATTAACCAAGGAGGCAACTCAGTAACTGAATTTCGAACATCGACAACTGGTTAACCAAAAGACACAGGGACAAATGAGTAACCAAAGGGCCAACTCATTAACTGAAATTTCAAAGAGGCAACTCATTAACTGAAATTTTGAACATCGACAACTGGTTAACCAAAAGCCAGAGCGACAAATGATTAACCAAGGAGGCAACTCATTAACTGAATTTCGAACATCGACAACTGGTTAACCAAAAGACACAGGGACAAATGAGTAACCAAAGGGCCAACTCATTAACTGAAATTTCAAAGAGGCAACTCATTAACTGAAATTTTGAACATCGACAACTGGTTAACCAAAAGCCAGAGCGACAAATGATTAACCAAGGAGGCAACTCATTAACTGAATTTCGAACATCGACAACTGGGTAACCAAAAGACACAGGGACAAATGAGTAACCAAAGGGCCAACTCATTAACTGAAATTTCAAAGAGGCTACTCATTAACTGAAATTTGAACATCGACAACTGGTTAACCAAATGTCAGAGCGACAAATGAGTAACCAAGCAGGCAACTGATTAACTGAAAACTTGTCATTCACATTTGGGACGGAATTCACGATGGGAATGTATTCGGCCCCCTTACCGGGCCTTGGGGTGCTGCTTTCCCGCTTGTGGAACCGAGTTGGGGTCGTCAAATGGCCTGGTGCATTGTTTGAAACACTGGTTAATGAGTTGTCAAGGTAGGAAATCATAGAACATAAGAGCAGCTCATTAACTGAAATTTTGAACATCGACAACTGGTTAACCAAAAGCCAGAGCGACAAATGATTAACCAAGGAGGCAACTCATTAACTGAATTTCGAACATCGACAACTGGTTAACCAAGAGTCAGAGCGACAAATGATTAACCAAGGAGGCAACTCATTAACTGAATTTCGAACATCGACAACTGGTTAACCAAAAGACACAGGGACAAATGAGTAACCAAAGGGCCAACTCATTAACTGAAATTTCAAAGAGGCAACTCATTAACTGAAATTTTGAACATCGACAACTGGTTAACCAAAAGCCAGAGCGACAAATGAGTAACCAAGGAGGCAACTCATTAACTGAATTTCGAACATCGACAACTGGTTAACCAAATGTCAGAGCGACAAATGAGTAACCAAGGAGGCAACTCAATAACTGAATTTCGAACATCGACAACTGGTTAACCAAGAGTCAGGGCGACAAATGATTAACCAAGGAGGCAACTCATTAACTGAATTTCGAACATCGACAACTGGGTAACCAAAAGACACAGGGACAAATGAGTAACCAAAGGGCCAACTCATTAACTGAAATTTCAAAGAGGCAACTCATTAACTGAAATTTTGAACATCGACAACTGGTTAACCAAAAGCCAGAGCGACAAATGATTAACCAAGGAGGCAACTCATTAACTGAATTTCGAACATCGACAACTGGTTAACCAAAAGACACAGGGACAAATGAGTAACCAAAGGGCCAACTCATTAACTGAAATTTCAAAGAGGCTACTCATTAACTGAAATTTGAACATCGACAACTGGTTAACCAAATGTCAGAGCGACAAATGAGTAACCAAGCAGGCAACTGATTAACTGAAAACTTGTCATTCACATTTGGGACGGAATTCACGATGGGAATGTATTCGGCCCCCTTACCGGGCCTTGGGGTGCTGCTTTCCCGCTTGTGGAACCGAGTTGGGGTCGTCAAATGGCCTGGTGCATTGTTTGAAACACTGGTTAATGAGTTGTCAAGGTCGGAAATCATAGAACATAAGAGCAGCTCATTAACTGAAATTTTGAACATCGACAACTGGTTAACCAAAAGCCAGAGCGACAAATGATTAACCAAGGAGGCAACTCATTAACTGAATTTCGAACATCGACAACTGGTTAACCAAAAGACACAGGGACAAATGAGTCACCAAAGGGCCAACTCATTAACTGAAATTTCAAAGAGGCAACTCATTAACTGAAATTTTGAACATCGACAACTGGTTAACCAAAAGCCAGAGCGACAAATGATTAACCAAGGAGGCAACTCATTAACTGAATTTCGAACATCGACAACTGGGTAACCAAAAGACACAGGGACAAATGAGTAACCAAAGGGCCAACTCATTAACTGAAATTTCAAAGAGGCTACTCATTAACTGAAATTTGAACATCGACAACTGGTTAACCAAATGTCAGAGCGACAAATGAGTAACCAAGCAGGCAACTGATTAACTGAAAACTTGTCATTCACATTTGGGACGGAATTCACGATGGGAATGTATTCGGCCCCCTTACCGGGCCTTGGGGTGCTGCTTTCCCGCTTGTGGAACCGAGTTGGGGTCGTCAAATGGCCTGGTGCATTGTTTGAAACACTGGTTAATGAGTTGTCAAGGTCGGAAATCATAGAACATAAGAGCAGCTCATTAACTGAAATTTTGAACATCGACAACTGGTTAACCAAAAGCCAGAGCGACAAATGATTAACCAAGGAGGCAACTCATTAACTGAATTTCGAACATCGACAACTGGTTAACCAAGAGTCAGAGCGACAAATGATTAACCAAGGAGGCAACTCATTAACTGAATTTCGAACATCGACAACTGGTTAACCAAAAGACACAGGGACAAATGAGTAACCAAAGGGCCAACTCATTAACTGAAATTTCAAAGAGGCAACTCATTAACTGAAATTTTGAACATCGACAACTGGTTAACCAAAAGCCAGAGCGACAAATGATTAACCAAGGAGGCAACTCATTAACTGAATTTCGAACATCGACAACTGGTTAACCAAATGTCAGAGCGACAAATGATTAACCAAAGGGCCAACTCATTAACTGAAATTTCAAAGAGGCAACTCATTAACTGAAATTTTGAACATCGACAACTGGTTAACCAAAAGCCAGAGCGACAAATGATTAACCAAGGAGGCAACTCATTAACTGAATTTCGAACATCGACAACTGGTTAACCAAATGTCAGAGCGACAAATGAGTAACCAAGGAGGCAACTCAATAACTGAATTTCGAACATCGACAACTGGTTAACCAAGAGTCAGGGCGACAAATGATTAACCAAGGAGGCAACTCATTAACTGAATTTCGAACATCGACAACTGGGTAACCAAAAGACACAGGGACAAATGAGTAACCAAAGGGCCAACTCATTAACTGAAATTTCAAAGAGGCAACTCATTAACTGAAATTTTGAACATCGACAACTGGATAACCAAATGTCAGAGCGACAAATGAGTAACCAAGCAGGCAACTGATTAACTGAAAACTTGTCATTCACATTTGGGACGGAATTCACGATGGGAATGTATTCGGCCGCCTTACCGGGGCTTGGGGTGCTGCTTTCCCGCTTGTGGAACCGAGTTGGGGTCGTCAAATGGCCTGGTGCATTGTTTGAAACACTGGTTAATGAGTTGTCAAGGTCGGAAATCATAGAACATAAGAGCAGCTCATTAACTGAAATTTTGAACATCGACAACTGGTTAACCAAAAGCCAGAGCGACAAATGATTAACCAAGGAGGCAACTCATTAACTGAATTTCGAACATCGACAACTGGTTAACCAAGAGTCAGAGCGACAAATGATTAACCAAGGAGGCAACTCATTAACTGAATTTCGAACATCGACAACTGGTTAACCAAAAGACACAGGGACAAATGAGTAACCAAAGGGCCAACTCATTAACTGAAATTTCAAAGAGGCAACTCATTAACTGAAATTTTGAACATCGACAATTGGTAACCAAAAGCCAGAGCGACAAATGATTAACCAAGGAGGCAACTCATTAACTGAATTTCGAACATCGACAACTGGTTAACCAAATGTCAGAGCGACAAATGAGTAACCAAGGAGGCAACTCAATAACTGAATTTCGAACATCGACAACTGGTTAACCAAGAGTCAGGGCGACAAATGATTAACCAAGGAGGCAACTCATTAACTGAATTTCGAACATCGACAACTGGGTAACCAAAAGACACAGGGACAAATGAGTAACCAAAGGGCCAACTCATTAACTGAAATTTCAAAGAGGCAACTCATTAACTGAAATTTTGAACATCGACAACTGGATAACCAAATGTCAGAGCGACAAATGAGTAACCAAGCAGGCAACTGATTAACTGAAAACTTGTCATTCACATTTGGGACGGAATTCACGATGGGAATGTATTCGGCCCCCTTACCGGGTCTTGGGGTGCTGCTTTCCCGCTTGTGGAACCGAGTTGGGGTCGTCAAATGGCCTGGTGCATTGTTTGAAACACTGGTTAATGAGTTGTCAAGGTCGGAAATCATAGAACATAAGAGCAGCTCATTAACTGAAATTTTGAACATCGACAACTGGTTAACCAAAAGCCAGAGCGACAAATGATTAACCAAGGAGGCAACTCAGTAACTGAATTTCGAACATCGACAACTGGTTAACCAAAAGACACAGGGACAAATGAGTAACCAAAGGGCCAACTCATTAACTGAAATTTCAAAGAGGCAACTCATTAACTGAAATTTTGAACATCGACAACTGGTTAACCAAAAGCCAGAGCGACAAATGATTAACCAAGGAGGCAACTCATTAACTGAATTTCGAACATCGACAACTGGTCAACCAAATGTCAGAGCGACAAATGATTAACCAAGGAGGCAACTCATTAACTGAATTTCGAACATCGACAACTGGTTAACCAAAAGACACAGGGACAAATGAGTAACCAAAGGGCCAACTCATTAACTGAAATTTCAAAGAGGCAACTCATTAACTGAAATTTTGAACATCGACAACTGGTTAACCAAAAGCCAGAGCGACAAATGATTAACCAAGGAGGCAACTCATTAACTGAATTTCGAACATCGACAACTGGTTAACCAAAAGACACAGGGACAAATGAGTAACCAAAGGGCCAACTCATTAACTGAAATTTCAAAGAGGCAACTCATTAACTGAAATTTTGAACATCGACAACTGGTTAACCAAAAGCCAGAGCGACAAATGATTAACCAAGGAGGCAACTCATTAACTGAATTTCGAACATCGACAACTGGGTAACCAAAAGACACAGGGACAAATGAGTAACCAAAGGGCCAACTCATTAACTGAAATTTCAAAGAGGCTACTCATTAACTGAAATTTGAACATCGACAACTGGTTAACCAAATGTCAGAGCGACAAATGAGTAACCAAGCAGGCAACTGATTAACTGAAAACTTGTCATTCACATTTGGGACGGAATTCACGATGGGAATGTATTCGGCCCCCTTACCGGGCCTTGGGGTGCTGCTTTCCCGCTTGTGGAACCGAGTTGGGGTCGTCAAATGGCCTGGTGCATTGTTTGAAACACTGGTTAATGAGTTGTCAAGGTAGGAAATCATAGAACATAAGAGCAGCTCATTAACTGAAATTTTGAACATCGACAACTGGTTAACCAAAAGCCAGAGCGACAAATGATTAACCAAGGAGGCAACTCATTAACTGAATTTCGAACATCGACAACTGGTTAACCAAGAGTCAGAGCGACAAATGATTAACCAAGGAGGCAACTCATTAACTGAATTTCGAACATCGACAACTGGTTAACCAAAAGACACAGGGACAAATGAGTAACCAAAGGGCCAACTCATTAACTGAAATTTCAAAGAGGCAACTCATTAACTGAAATTTTGAACATCGACAACTGGTTAACCAAAAGCCAGAGCGACAAATGAGTAACCAAGGAGGCAACTCATTAACTGAATTTCGAACATCGACAACTGGTTAACCAAATGTCAGAGCGACAAATGAGTAACCAAGGAGGCAACTCAATAACTGAATTTCGAACATCGACAACTGGTTAACCAAGAGTCAGGGCGACAAATGATTAACCAAGGAGGCAACTCATTAACTGAATTTCGAACATCGACAACTGGGTAACCAAAAGACACAGGGACAAATGAGTAACCAAAGGGCCAACTCATTAACTGAAATTTCAAAGAGGCAACTCATTAACTGAAATTTTGAACATCGACAACTGGTTAACCAAAAGCCAGAGCGACAAATGATTAACCAAGGAGGCAACTCATTAACTGAATTTCGAACATCGACAACTGGTTAACCAAAAGACACAGGGACAAATGAGTAACCAAAGGGCCAACTCATTAACTGAAATTTCAAAGAGGCTACTCATTAACTGAAATTTGAACATCGACAACTGGTTAACCAAATGTCAGAGCGACAAATGAGTAACCAAGCAGGCAACTGATTAACTGAAAACTTGTCATTCACATTTGGGACGGAATTCACGATGGGAATGTATTCGGCCCCCTTACCGGGCCTTGGGGTGCTGCTTTCCCGCTTGTGGAACCGAGTTGGGGTCGTCAAATGGCCTGGTGCATTGTTTGAAACACTGGTTAATGAGTTGTCAAGGTCGGAAATCATAGAACATAAGAGCAGCTCATTAACTGAAATTTTGAACATCGACAACTGGTTAACCAAAAGCCAGAGCGACAAATGATTAACCAAGGAGGCAACTCATTAACTGAATTTCGAACATCGACAACTGGTTAACCAAAAGACACAGGGACAAATGAGTCACCAAAGGGCCAACTCATTAACTGAAATTTCAAAGAGGCAACTCATTAACTGAAATTTTGAACATCGACAACTGGTTAACCAAAAGCCAGAGCGACAAATGATTAACCAAGGAGGCAACTCATTAACTGAATTTCGAACATCGACAACTGGGTAACCAAAAGACACAGGGACAAATGAGTAACCAAAGGGCCAACTCATTAACTGAAATTTCAAAGAGGCTACTCATTAACTGAAATTTGAACATCGACAACTGGTTAACCAAATGTCAGAGCGACAAATGAGTAACCAAGCAGGCAACTGATTAACTGAAAACTTGTCATTCACATTTGGGACGGAATTCACGATGGGAATGTATTCGGCCCCCTTACCGGGCCTTGGGGTGCTGCTTTCCCGCTTGTGGAACCGAGTTGGGGTCGTCAAATGGCCTGGTGCATTGTTTGAAACACTGGTTAATGAGTTGTCAAGGTCGGAAATCATAGAACATAAGAGCAGCTCATTAACTGAAATTTTGAACATCGACAACTGGTTAACCAAAAGCCAGAGCGACAAATGATTAACCAAGGAGGCAACTCATTAACTGAATTTCGAACATCGACAACTGGTTAACCAAGAGTCAGAGCGACAAATGATTAACCAAGGAGGCAACTCATTAACTGAATTTCGAACATCGACAACTGGTTAACCAAAAGACACAGGGACAAATGAGTAACCAAAGGGCCAACTCATTAACTGAAATTTCAAAGAGGCAACTCATTAACTGAAATTTTGAACATCGACAACTGGTTAACCAAAAGCCAGAGCGACAAATGATTAACCAAGGAGGCAACTCATTAACTGAATTTCGAACATCGACAACTGGTTAACCAAATGTCAGAGCGACAAATGATTAACCAAAGGGCCAACTCATTAACTGAAATTTCAAAGAGGCAACTCATTAACTGAAATTTTGAACATCGACAACTGGTTAACCAAAAGCCAGAGCGACAAATGATTAACCAAGGAGGCAACTCATTAACTGAATTTCGAACATCGACAACTGGTTAACCAAATGTCAGAGCGACAAATGAGTAACCAAGGAGGCAACTCAATAACTGAATTTCGAACATCGACAACTGGTTAACCAAGAGTCAGGGCGACAAATGATTAACCAAGGAGGCAACTCATTAACTGAATTTCGAACATCGACAACTGGGTAACCAAAAGACACAGGGACAAATGAGTAACCAAAGGGCCAACTCATTAACTGAAATTTCAAAGAGGCAACTCATTAACTGAAATTTTGAACATCGACAACTGGATAACCAAATGTCAGAGCGACAAATGAGTAACCAAGCAGGCAACTGATTAACTGAAAACTTGTCATTCACATTTGGGACGGAATTCACGATGGGAATGTATTCGGCCCCCTTACCGGGCCTTGGGGTGCTGCTTTCCCGCTTGTGGAACCGAGTTGGGGTCGTCAAATGGCCTGGTGCATTGTTTGAAACACTGGTTAATGAGTTGTCAAGGTCGGAAATCATAGAACATAAGAGCAGCTCATTAACTGAAATTTTGAACATCGACAACTGGTTAACCAAAAGCCAGAGCGACAAATGATTAACCAAGGAGGCAACTCAGTAACTGAATTTCGAACATCGACAACTGGTTAACCAAAAGACACAGGGACAAATGAGTAACCAAAGGGCCAACTCATTAACTGAAATTTCAAAGAGGCAACTCATTAACTGAAATTTTGAACATCGACAACTGGTTAACCAAAAGCCAGAGCGACAAATGATTAACCAAGGAGGCAACTCATTAACTGAATTTCGAACATCGACAACTGGTTAACCAAATGTCAGAGCGACAAATGATTAACCAAGGAGGCAACTCATTAACTGAATTTCGAACATCGACAACTGGTTAACCAAAAGACACAGGGACAAATGAGTAACCAAAGGGCCAACTCATTAACTGAAATTTCAAAGAGGCAACTCATTAACTGAAATTTTGAACATCGACAACTGGTTAACCAAAAGCCAGAGCGACAAATGATTAACCAAGGAGGCAACTCATTAACTGAATTTCGAACATCGACAACTGGTTAACCAAAAGACACAGGGACAAATGAGTAACCAAAGGGCCAACTCATTAACTGAAATTTCAAAGAGGCAACTCATTAACTGAAATTTTGAACATCGACAACTGGTTAACCAAAAGCCAGAGCGACAAATGATTAACCAAGGAGGCAACTCATTAACTGAATTTCGAACATCGACAACTGGGTAACCAAAAGACACAGGGACAAATGAGTAACCAAAGGGCCAACTCATTAACTGAAATTTCAAAGAGGCTACTCATTAACTGAAATTTGAACATCGACAACTGGTTAACCAAATGTCAGAGCGACAAATGAGTAACCAAGCAGGCAACTGATTAACTGAAAACTTGTCATTCACATTTGGGACGGAATTCACGATGGGAATGTATTCGGCCCCCTTACCGGGCCTTGGGGTGCTGCTTTCCCGCTTGTGGAACCGAGTTGGGGTCGTCAAATGGCCTGGTGCATTGTTTGAAACACTGGTTAATGAGTTGTCAAGGTAGGAAATCATAGAACATAAGAGCAGCTCATTAACTGAAATTTTGAACATCGACAACTGGTTAACCAAAAGCCAGAGCGACAAATGATTAACCAAGGAGGCAACTCATTAACTGAATTTCGAACATCGACAACTGGTTAACCAAGAGTCAGAGCGACAAATGATTAACCAAGGAGGCAACTCATTAACTGAATTTCGAACATCGACAACTGGTTAACCAAAAGACACAGGGACAAATGAGTAACCAAAGGGCCAACTCATTAACTGAAATTTCAAAGAGGCAACTCATTAACTGAAATTTTGAACATCGACAACTGGTTAACCAAAAGCCAGAGCGACAAATGAGTAACCAAGGAGGCAACTCATTAACTGAATTTCGAACATCGACAACTGGTTAACCAAATGTCAGAGCGACAAATGAGTAACCAAGGAGGCAACTCAATAACTGAATTTCGAACATCGACAACTGGTTAACCAAGAGTCAGGGCGACAAATGATTAACCAAGGAGGCAACTCATTAACTGAATTTCGAACATCGACAACTGGGTAACCAAAAGACACAGGGACAAATGAGTAACCAAAGGGCCAACTCATTAACTGAAATTTCAAAGAGGCAACTCATTAACTGAAATTTTGAACATCGACAACTGGTTAACCAAAAGCCAGAGCGACAAATGATTAACCAAGGAGGCAACTCATTAACTGAATTTCGAACATCGACAACTGGTTAACCAAAAGACACAGGGACAAATGAGTAACCAAAGGGCCAACTCATTAACTGAAATTTCAAAGAGGCTACTCATTAACTGAAATTTGAACATCGACAACTGGTTAACCAAATGTCAGAGCGACAAATGAGTAACCAAGCAGGCAACTGATTAACTGAAAACTTGTCATTCACATTTGGGACGGAATTCACGATGGGAATGTATTCGGCCCCCTTACCGGGCCTTGGGGTGCTGCTTTCCCGCTTGTGGAACCGAGTTGGGGTCGTCAAATGGCCTGGTGCATTGTTTGAAACACTGGTTAATGAGTTGTCAAGGTCGGAAATCATAGAACATAAGAGCAGCTCATTAACTGAAATTTTGAACATCGACAACTGGTTAACCAAAAGCCAGAGCGACAAATGATTAACCAAGGAGGCAACTCATTAACTGAATTTCGAACATCGACAACTGGTTAACCAAAAGACACAGGGACAAATGAGTCACCAAAGGGCCAACTCATTAACTGAAATTTCAAAGAGGCAACTCATTAACTGAAATTTTGAACATCGACAACTGGTTAACCAAAAGCCAGAGCGACAAATGATTAACCAAGGAGGCAACTCATTAACTGAATTTCGAACATCGACAACTGGGTAACCAAAAGACACAGGGACAAATGAGTAACCAAAGGGCCAACTCATTAACTGAAATTTCAAAGAGGCTACTCATTAACTGAAATTTGAACATCGACAACTGGTTAACCAAATGTCAGAGCGACAAATGAGTAACCAAGCAGGCAACTGATTAACTGAAAACTTGTCATTCACATTTGGGACGGAATTCACGATGGGAATGTATTCGGCCCCCTTACCGGGCCTTGGGGTGCTGCTTTCCCGCTTGTGGAACCGAGTTGGGGTCGTCAAATGGCCTGGTGCATTGTTTGAAACACTGGTTAATGAGTTGTCAAGGTAGGAAATCATAGAACATAAGAGCAGCTCATTAACTGAAATTTTGAACATCGACAACTGGTTAACCAAAAGCCAGAGCGACAAATGATTAACCAAGGAGGCAACTCATTAACTGAATTTCGAACATCGACAACTGGTTAACCAAAAGACACAGGGACAAATGAGTAACCAAAGGGCCAACTCATTAACTGAAATTTCAAAGAGGCAACTCATTAACTGAAATTTTGAACATCGACAACTGGTTAACCAAAAGCCAGAGCGACAAATGATTAACCAAGGAGGCAACTCATAAACTGAATTTCGAACATCGACAACTGGGTAACCAAAAGACACAGGGACAAATGAGTAACCAAAGGGCCAACTCATTAACTGAAATTTCAAAGAGGCTACTCATTAACTGAAATTTGAACATCGACAACTGGTTAACCAAATGTCAGAGCGACAAATGAGTAACCAAGCAGGCAACTGATTAACTGAAAACTTGTCCTTCACATTTGGGACGGAATTCACGATGGGAATGTATTCGGCCCCCTTACCGGGCCTTGGGGTGCTGCTTTCCCGCTTGTGGAACCGAGTTGGGGTCGTCAAATGGCCTGGTGCATTGTTTGAAACACTGGTTAATGAGTTGTCAAGGTCGGAAATCATAGAACATAAGAGCAGCTCATTAACTGAAATTTTGAACATCGACAACTGGTTAACCAAAAGCCAGAGCGACAAATGATTAACCAAGGAGGCAACTCATTAACTGAATTTCGAACATCGACAACTGGTTAACCAAAAGACACAGGGACAAATGAGTCACCAAAGGGCCAACTCATTAACTGAAATTTCAAAGAGGCAACTCAATAACTGAAATTTTGAACATCGACAACTGGTTAACCAAAAGCCAGAGCGACAAATGATTAACCAAGGAGGCAACTCATTAACTGAATTTCGAACATCGACAACTGGGTAACCAAAAGACACAGGGACAAATGAGTAACCAAAGGGCCAACTCATTAACTGAAATTTCAAAGAGGCTACTCATTAACTGAAATTTGAACATCGACAACTGGGTAACCAAATGTCAGAGCGACAAATGAGTAACCAAGCAGGCAACTGATTAACTGAAAACTTGTCATTCACATTTGGGACGGAATTCACGATGGGAATGTATTCGGCCCCCTTACCGGGCCTTGGGGTGCTGCTTTCCCGCTTGTGGAACCGAGTTGGGGTCGTCAAATGGCCTGGTGCATTGTTTGAAACACTGGTTAATGAGTTGTCAAGGTCGGAAATCATAGAACATAAGAGCAGCTCATTAACTGAAATTTTGAACATCGACAACTGGTTAACCAAAAGCCAGAGCGACAAATGATTAACCAAGGAGGCAACTCATTAACTGAATTTCGAACATCGACAACTGGTTAACCAAAAGACACAGGGACAAATGAGTCACCAAAGGGCCAACTCATTAACTGAAATTTCAAAGAGGCAACTCAGTAACTGAAATTTTGAACATCGACAACTGGTTAACCAAAAGCCAGAGCGACAAATGATTAACCAAGGAGGCAACTCATTAACTGAATTTCGAACATCGACAACTGGTTAACCAAAAGACACAGGGACAAATGAGTAACCAAAGGGCCAACTCATTAACTGAAATTTCAAAGAGGCAACTCATTAACTGAAATTTTGAACATCGACAACTGGTTAACCAAAAGCCAGAGCGACAAATGATTAACCAAGGAGGCAACTCATTAACTGAATTTCGAACATCGACAACTGGTTAACCAAAAGACACAGGGACAAATGAGTAACCAAAGGGCCAACTCATTAACTGAAATTTCAGAGAGGCAACTCATTAACTGAATTTCGAACATCGACAACTGGTTAACCAAGAGTCAGAGCGACAAATGATTAACCAAGGAGGCAACTCATTAACTGAATTTCGAACATCGACAACTGGTTAACCAAAAGACACAGGGACAAATGAGTAACCAAAGGGCCAACTCATTAACTGAAATTTCAAAGAGGCAACTCATGAACTGAAATTTTGAACATCGACAACTGGTTAACCAAAACCCAGAGCGACAAATGCTTAACCAAGGAGGCAACTCATTAACTGAATTTCGAACATCGACAACTGGTTAACCAAGAGTCAGAGCGACAAATGATTAACCAAGGAGGCAACTCATTAACTGAATTTCGAACATCGACAACTGGTAAACCAAGAGTCAGAGCGACAAATGATTAACCAAGGAGGCAACTCATTAACTGAAATTTTGAACATCGACAACTGGTTAACCAAGAGTCAGAGCGACAAATGATTAACCAAGGAGGCAACTCATTAACTGAATTTCGAACATCGACAACTGGGTAACCAAAAGACACAGGGACAAATGAGTAACCAAAGGGCCAACTCATTAACTGAAATTTCAAAGAGGCTACTCATTAACTGAAATTTGAACATCGACAACTGGTTAACCAAATGTCAGAGCGACAAATGAGTAACCAAGCAGGCAACTGATTAACTGAAAACTTGTCATTCACATTTGGGACGGAATTCACGATGGGAATGTATTCGGCCCCCTTACCGGGCCTTGGGGTGCTGCTTTCCCGCTTGTGGAACCGAGTTGGGGTCGTCAAATGGCCTGGTGCATTGTTTGAAACACTGGTTAATGAGTTGTCAAGGTAGGAAATCATAGAACATAAGAGCAGCTCATTAACTGAAATTTTGAACATCGACAACTGGTTAACCAAGAGTCAGAGCGACAAATGATTAACCAAGGAGGCAACTCATTAACTGAATTTCGAACATCGACAACTGGTTAACCAAAAGACACAGGGACAAATGAGTAACCAAAGGGCCAACTCATGAACTGAAATTTCAAAGAGGCAACTCATTAACTGTAATTTTGAACATCGACAACTGGTTAACCAAAAGCCAGAGCGACAAATGAGTAACCAAGGAGGCAACTCATTAACTGAATTTCGAACATCGACAACTGGATAACCAAAAGACACAGGGACAAATGAGTAACCAAAGGGCCAAATTAGTAACTGAAATTTCAAAGAGGCAACTCATTAACTGAAATTTTGAACATCGACAACTGGTTAACCAAAAGCCAGAGCGACAAATGATTAACCAAGGAGGCAACTCATTAACTGAATTTCGAACATCGAAAACTGGCTAACCAAATGTCAGAGCGACAAATGATTAACCAAGGAGGCAACTCATTAACTGAATTTCGAACATCGACAACTGGTTAACCAAAAGCCAGAGCGACAAATGAATAACCAAGGAGGCAACTCATTAACTGAATTTCGAACATCGACAACTGGTTAACCAAAAGACACAGGGACAAATGAGTAACCAAAGGGCCAACTCATTAACTGAAATTTCAAAGAGGCAACTCATTAACTGAAATTTTGAACATCGACAACTGGTTAACCAAAAGCCAGAGCGACAAATGATTAACCAAGGAGGCAACTCATTAACTGAATTTCGAACATCGACAACTGGTTAACCAAAAGACACAGGGACAAATGAGTAACCAAAGGGCCAACTCATTAACTGAAATTTCAAAGAGGCAACTCATTAACTGAAATTTTGAACATCGACAACTGGTTAACCAAAAGCCAGAGCGACAAATGATTAACCAAGGAGGCAACTCATTAACTGAATTTCGAACATCGACAACTGGGTAACCAAAAGACACAGGGACAAATGAGTAACCAAAGGGCCAACTCATTAACTGAAATTTCAAAGAGGCTACTCATTAACTGGAGTTTGAACATCGACAACTGGTTAACCAAATGTCAGAGCGACAAATGAGTAACCAAGCAGGCAACTGATTAACTGAAAACTTGTCATTCACATTTGGGACGGAATTCACGATGGGAATGTATTCGGCCCCCTTACCGGGCCTTGGGGTGCTGCTTTCCCGCTTGTGGAACCGAGTTGGGGTCGTCAAATGGCCTGGTGCATTGTTTGAAACACTGGTTACTGAGTTGTCAAGGTAGGAAATCATAGAACATAAGAGCAGCTCATTAACTGAAATTTTGAACATCGACAACTGGTTAACCAAGAGTCAGAGCGACAAATGATTAACCAAGGAGGCAACTCATTAACTGAATTTCGAACATCGACAACTGGTTAACCAAAAGACACAGGGACAAATGAGTAACCAAAGGGCCAACTCATTAACTGAAATTTCAAAGAGGCAACTCATTAACTGTAATTTTGAACATCGACAACTGGTTAACCAAAAGCCAGAGCGACAAATGAGTAACCAAGGAGGCAACTCATTAACTGAATTTCGAACATCGACAACTGGTTAACCAAAAGACACAGGGACAAATGAGTAACCAAAGGGCCAACTCATTAACTGAAATTTCAAAGAGGCAACTCAGTAACTGAATTTCGAACATCGACAACTGGTTAACCAAATGTCAGAGCGACAAATGATTAACCAAGCAGGCAACTGATTAACTGAAATTTTAAAATTGACAACTGGATAACCAAAAGTGGGAACTCATGCTTCGGACGGGCTTACATACGGCAGGCTGACGCCCGGCAGAGGCCCGGGCTTCGCCTCCCTTGCGTAAGCGACCGTCTCCGAATCGATTAAAGGCGTAAAATCGGAGTTCAGAGCGGGAAAATTTTTTCCCGAAAACGGCCGGAAAAAAAAAATGTCTCCTTTTCCGCCGAGCAGGGTGGCATTCGAACGGGCACGGGAAGCCGCGTCTAACGGTGTAAAAACGGCTTGGCTCCGACGCGGGAGTGCGGAGATATGGCCGTTCAAAGTTGTACTGGAAGTCCGGAAGGAGAAAAATTTGACTGCCTGTAGCCGAAAAAAGTTCCAGCGGTCGGTCACAAAAGTCAAATCCGTCCCGCTGATTTGACACTTGTCATTTCTGGCAGGGGGGATTGGCGGGGTACCTGGAGAATGGTAGGAGGTGGTTTTTCGAGACTTTATCTGTTTTCCAGATTACTGTCTAGGGCCTCCAGGTCTGCAGAGACCGACCCGGGCTGCCGTCCAACCGACTTTTAACCCTTTTTGGGTGGAAATTTATTTCCATTTTTAACCAATTTTCGGGTTTTTGGTCGGGCTTAAAAACGGCAGCCTGACGCCCGGCAGAGGCCGGGGCTTCGGCTCCCTTGCGTAAGGGACCGTATACGAAACGATTAAAGCCGAAAAATCCGAGTTCAGAGCGGGAATTTTTTTTCCCGAAATCGGCCGAAAAATAAAAAAATTCTCCTTTTCCGCCGAGCAGGACGGCATTCGAACGGGCACGGGAAGCCGCGTCTAACGGTGTAAAAACGGCTTGGCTCCGACGCGGGAGTGCGGAGATATGGCCGTTCAAAGTTGTACTGGAAGTCCGGAAGGAGAAAAATTTGACTGCCTGTAGCCGAAAAAAGTTCCAGCGGTCGGTCACAAAAGTCAAATCCGTCCCGCTGATTTGACACTTGTCATTTCTGGCAGGGGGGATTGGCGGGGTACCTGGAGAATGGTAGGAGGTGGTTTCTCGAGACTTGGTCTGTTTTCCAGATTACTGTCTAGGGCCTCCAGGTCTGCAGAGACCGACCAGGGCTGCCGTCCAACCGACTTTTAACCCTTTTTGGGTGGAAATTTATTTCCATTTTTAACCAATTTTCGGGTTTTTGGTCGGGCTTAAAAAACGGCAGCCTGACGCCTGGCAGAGGCCGGGGCTTCGGCTCCCCTTGCGTAAGGGACCGTATTCGACCCGATTAAGCCCCGAAAATGGATCCAAATGTCGGCCGACCAAGTAAGCTTGCTGGGGAGAGAGACTAAGTGCCGGGCTGGGCACCTCATTAACCAGTGAAAAGTTTTGGCTGCTGGAGAGACTAAGTCCCAGCCTGGGCACATCATTAACCATAAATGAAAAAGGCGAGGCCGAGTCTGGTGCATGGCTAACTGATTAACCAAATTGGCAAGGCCCGGGCTGAAAGTGAATGAGCGACCCGTGGCCAGGGGGCTGGAATGCGGGAGAGAATCCAACCCCCAAAATATGGAAGTCCGATGAGAAAATATTCGGCCGCCTTTTGCGGGCCTCGGGTGTTGCTTCCCGGCCTGGGAAAGTGAGTTGCTCCCGCCGAATTGACATGTGCATTTAACGATTTCGAGACATGATTAACCAAAACGCGGAAGTCCGATGAGAAAATATTAGGGCCCTTCAAGCGGGCCTCCGGTGATGCTTTCCGGCTTGGGAAAGTGAATTGCTCCCGCCGAATTGACATGTGCATTTAACGATTTCGAGACATGATTAACCAAAACGCGGAAGTCCGATGAGAAAATATTCGGCCGCCTTTTGCGGGCCTCGGGTGTTGCTTCCCGGCCTGGGAAAGTGATTTGCTACCGCCAAATTGACATGTGTCATTTCTGGCAAGTGTCTCAGGACATAGTTAATGAGTTGCAGTTTGGGAAATCATTAACCTCGTCGGAAGTCCCGATGAAGAAAAAAAAAAGTGCCATTTGCGGG
>NW_028225489.1:90000-100000 GCF_052327205.1 Somniosus microcephalus
CTTGTGTAGCTGCCTCTTGGCCCGGCCGAGGTACAGCCGTTGGCTGGAGACCGCTTTCCGACTGCTGAGCCGGTGCCGCGGGGACCCACCTTGACGCGCCGGCTGTCCGAGCAAGCCAGGGGCAAGGGGCATCCAGTGGTACCAGAAGGGAGTCGGTCCGACACCGGGAAGTCGGGTGCCCGTCGCTCCGAATCGAGCCCGGGGTTTTCGTGCGTGTAACAGGGCGGGCGTTTGGACCCGGTTGTCCGGGAGCGGGTCCGCAACGGCGGGAGATTGCCTGGGTTTGGCCGGCCGGCAGTCGAACGCCTTTCGCTCCGGACTCCCGTGTCCGATTTCGGTCAGGGAGGGCTCGTTGGAAAGCCCCGGCGCTGGCGCACACTATATTATCGGCCTGGACCCCGGCAAGTTCGGGAAAGTGTCGCAGTCCCGTAGCGGCTGCCGCCCCGTCGGTCAGCGGCAGCTTATCGGGGATAACTTCGGGACGGAAAGTCCGATCCGGTTGGGGTGAACTGCGACTGAACGGGGTGGGGGGGCCGCACAGACCAGTAGCGGGCTTGTGCAGCTGCCGCTTGGCCCGGCCGAGGTACAGCCGTTGGCTGGAGACCGCTTTCCGACTGCTGAGCCGGAGCCGCGGGGGCCCACCTTGACGCGCCGGCTGTACTAGCAAGCCAGGGGCAAGGGGCATCCAGTGGTACCGGAACGGAGTCGGTCCGACACCGGGAAGCCGGGTGCCCGTCGCTCCGAATCGAGCCCGGTGTTTTCGTGCGTGTAACAGGGCGGGCGTTTGGACCCGGTTGTCCGGGAGCGGGTCCGCAACGGCGGGAGGTTGCCTGTGTTTGGCCGGCCGGCAGTCGAACGCCTTTGGCTCCGGACTCCCGTGTCCGATTTCGGTCAGGGAGGGCTCGTTGGAAAGCCCCGGCGCTGGCGCACACTATATTATCGGCCTGGACCCCGGCAAGTTCGGGAAAGTGTCGCAGTCCCGTAGCGGCTGCCGCCCCGTCGGTCAGCGGCAGCTTATCGGGGATAACTTCGGGACGGAAAGTCCGATCCGGTTGGGGTGAACTGCTACTGAACGGGGTGGGGGGGCCGCACAGACCAGTAGCGGGCTTGTGCAGCTGCCGCTTGGCCCGGCCGAGGTACAGCCGTTGGCTGGAGACCGCTTTCCGACTGCTGAGCCGGAGCCGCGGGGGCCCACCTTGACGCGCCGGCTGTCCTAGCAAGCCAGGGGCAAGGGGCATCCAGTGGTACCGGAACGGAGTCGGTCCGACACCGGGAAGCCGGGTGCCCGTCGCTCCGAATCGAGCCCGGTGTTTTCGTGCGTGTAACAGGGCGGGCGTTTGGACCCGGTTGTCCGGGAGCGGGTCCGCAACGGCGGGAGGTTGCCTGAGTTTGGCCGGCCGGCAGTCGAACGCCTTTGGCTCCGGACTCCCGTGTCCGATTTCGGTCAGGGAGGGCTCATTGGAAAGCCCCGGCGCTGGCGCACACTATATTATCGGCCTGGACCCCGGCAAGTTCGGGAAAGTGTCGCAGTCCCGTACCGGCTGCCGCCCCGTCGGTCAGCGGCAGCTTATCGGGGATAACTTCGGGAAGGAAAGTCCGATCCGGTCGGGGTCAACTGCCACTGAACGGGGTGGCGGGGCCGCACAGACCAGTAGCGGGCTTGTGTAGCTGCCCCTTTCCCCGGCCGAGGTACAGCCGTTGGCTGGAGACCGCTTTCCGACTGCTGAGCCGGAGCCGCGGGGGCCCACCTTGACGCGCCGGCTGTCCTAGCAAGCCAGGGGCAAGGGGCATCCAAGGGTACCGGAACGGAGTCGGTCCGACACCGGGAAGCCGGGTGCCCGTCGCTCCGAATCGAGCCCGGTGTTTTCGTGCGTGTAACGAGGCGGGCGTTTGGACCCGGTTGTCCTGGAGCGGGTCCGCAACGGCGGGGGATTGCCTGTGTTTGGCCGGCCGGCAGTCGAACGCCTATCGCTCTGGACTCCCGTGTCCGATTTCGGTCAGGGAGGGCTCGTTGGAAAGCCCCGGCGCTGGCGCACACTATATTATCGGCCTGGACCCCGGCAAGTTCGGCAAAGTGTCGCCATCCCGCAGCGGCTGACGGGCCGCCGGTGAGCGGCAGCTTATCGGGCATAACTTCGGGAGGGAAAGTCCGATCCGGTCCGGATCAACGGCAGCCGAACGGGGTGGCGGGCCCGCACAGACCAGTGCCTGGCTTGTGTAGCTGCCCCTTTCCCCGGCCGAGGTACAGCCGTTGGCTGGAGACCACTTTCCGACCACTGAGACGGCGGGGCGGGGGGCGGCCTGCACGCGCCGGCTGCCAGAGCAAGCCAGGGGCAAGGGGCATCCAACGGTATCTGAACGGAGTCGGTCCGACACCGGGAAGCCGGGTGCCCGTCGCTCCGAATCGAGCCTGGGGTATACGTGTGTTTAACAAGGCGGGCGTTTGGACCCGGTTGCCCGGCACCAGTCGAACGCCTGTCGCTCCCGACTCCCGTGTCCGATTTCGTTCGGGGATGGCTCGTTGGAAAGCCCCGACGCTGGCGCACACTATATTATCGGCCTGGACCCCGGCAAGTTCGGGAAAGTGTCGCCGTCCCGCAGCGGCTGACGGGCCGTCGGTCAGCGGCAGCTTATCGGGGATAACTTCGGGAAGGAAAGTCCGATCCGGTCGGGGACAACGGCAGCTGAACGGGGTGGCGGGGCCGCACAGAGCAGTGCCTCGCTTGTGTAGCTGCCTCTTTCCGCGGCCGAGGTACAGCCGTTGGCTGGAGACCGCTTTCCGACCACTGAGACGGCGGGGCAGGGGGCGGCCTGCACGCGCCGGCTGCCAGAGCAAGCCAGGGGCAAGGGGCATCCAGCGGTATCTGAACGGAGTCGGTCCGACACCGAGAAGCCGGGTGCCCGTCGCTCCGAAGCGAGACCGGGGTTTTTCGTGTGTAACGTGGCGGGCCTTTGGACCCGGTTGGCCGGGCGGCAGTGGAACACACACAGACACTCGCATACACTGAGAGAGACAGAGAGAAGATAGAGATACACAGAGTGAGAAAGACAAAGTCAACTCAGTAACTGAAATGTGAAAACTGACAACTGGGAAACCAAAAGTCAGAGTGGCAAATGATGAACCAAGGTGGCAAATGATTAACTGAAAACTTGTCATTCACATTTGGGACGGAATTCAGGATGGGAATGTATTCGGCCGCCTTACCGGGGCTTGGGGGTGCTGCTTTCCCGCTTGTGGAACCGAGTTGGGGTCGTCAAATGGCCTGGTGCATTGTTTGAAACACTGGTTAATGAGTTGTCAAGGTCGGAAATCATAGAACATAAGAGCAGCTCATTAACTGAAATTTTGAACATCGACAACTGGTTAACCAAAAGCCAGAGCGACAAATGATTAACCAAGGAGGCAACTCATTAACTGAATTTCGAACATCGACAACTGGCTAACCAAATGTCAGAGCGACAAATGATTAACCAAGGAGGCAACTCATTAACTGAATTTCGAACATCGACAACTGGTTAACCAAGAGTCAGAGCGACAAATGATTAACCAAGGAGGCAACTCATTAACTGAATTTCGAACATCGACAACTGGGTAACCAAAAGACACAGGGACAAATGAGTAACCAAAGGGCCAACTCATTAACTGAAATTTCAAAGAGGCTACTCATTAACTGAAATTTGAACATCGACAACTGGGTAACCAAATGTCAGAGCGACAAATGATTAACCAAGCAGGCAACTGATTAACTGAAAACTTGTCATTCACATTTGGGACGGAATTCACGATGGGAATGTATTCGGCCCCCTTACCGGGCCTTGGGGTGCTGCTTTCCCGCTTGTGGAACCGAGTTGGGGTCGTCAAATGGCCTGGTGCATTGTTTGAAACACTGGTTAATGAGTTGTCAAGGTCGGAAATCATAGAACATAAGAGCAGCTCATTAACTGAAATTTTGAACATCGACAACTGGTTAACCAAAAGCCAGAGCGACAAATGATTAACCAAGGAGGCAACTCATTAACTGAATTTCGAACATCGACAACTGGTTAACCAAAAGACACAGGGACAAATGAGTAACCAAAGGGCCAACTCATTAACTGAAATTTCAAAGAGGCAACTCATTAACTGAAATTTTGAACATCGACAACTGGTTAACCAAAAGCCAGAGCGACAAATGATTAACCAAGGAGGCAACTCATTAACTGAATTTCGAACATCGACAACTGGGTAACCAAGAGTCAGAGCGACAAATGATTAACCAAGGAGGCAACTCATTAACTGAATTTCGAACATCGACAACTGGTTAACCAAAAGACACAGGGACAAATGAGTAACCAAAGGGCCAACTCATTAACTGAAATTTCAAAGAGGCAACTCATTAACTGAAATTTTGAACATCGACAACTGGTTAACCAAAAGCCAGAGCGACAAATGATTAACCAAGGAGGCAACTCATTAACTGAATTTCGAACATCGACAACTGGTTAACCAAAAGCCAGAGCGACAAATGATTAACCAAGGAGGCAACTCAGTAACTGAATTTCGAACATCGACAACTGGGTAACCAAAAGACACAGGGACAAATGAGTAACCAAAGGGCCAACTCATTAACTGAAATTTCAAAGAGGCAACTCATTAACTGAAATTTTGAACATCGACAACTGGTTAACCAAATGTCAGAGCGACAAATGAGTAACCAAGCAGGCAACTGATTAAATGAAAACTTGTCATTCACATTTGGGACGGAATTCACGATGGGAATGTATTCGGCCCCCTTACCGGGCCTTGGGGTGCTGCTTTCCCGCTTGTGGAACCGAGTTGGGGTCGTCAAATGGCCTGGTGCATTGTTTGAAACACTGGTTAATGAGTTGTCAAGGTCGGAAATCATAGAACATAAGAGCAGCTCATTAACTGAAATTTTGAACATCGACAACTGGTTAACCAAAAGCCAGAGCGACAAATGATTAACCAAGGAGGCAACTCATTAACTGAATTTCGAACATCGACAACTGGCTAACCAAAAGACACAGGGACAAATGAGTAACCAAAGGGCCAACTCATTAACTGAAATTTCAAAGAGGCAACTCATTAACTGAAATTTTGAACATCGACAACTAGTTAACCAAAAGCCAGAGCGACAAATGATTAACCAAGGAGGCAACTCATTAACTGAATTTCGAACATCGAAAACTGGCTAACCAAATGTCAGAGCGACAAATGATTAACCAAGGAGGCAACTCAGTAACTGAATTTCGAACATCGACAACTGGTTAACCAAGAGTCAGAGCGACAAATGATTAACCAAGGAGGCAACTCATTAACTGAATTTCGAACATCGACAACTGGGTAACCAAAAGACACAGGGACAAATGAGTAACCAAAGGGCCAACTCATTAACTGAAATTTCAAAGAGGCTACTCATTAACTGAAATTTGAACATCGACAACTGGTTAACCAAATGTCAGAGCGACAAATGAGTAACCAAGCAGGCAACTGATTAACTGAAAACTTGTCATTCACATTTGGGACGGAATTCACGATGGGAATGTATTCGGCCCCCTTACCGGGCCTTGGGGTGCTGCTTTCCCGCTTGTGGAACCGAGTTGGGGTCGTCAAATGGCCTGGTGCATTGTTTGAAACACTGGTTAATGAGTTGTCAAGGTCGGAAATCATAGAACATAAGAGCAGCTCATTAACTGAAATTTTGAACATCGACAACTGGTTAACCAAAAGCCAGAGCGACAAATGATTAACCAAGGAGGCAACTCATTAACTGAATTTCGAACATCGACAACTGGTTAACCAAATGTCAGAGCGACAAATGATTAACCAAGGAGGCAACTCAGTAACTGAATTTCGAACATCGACAACTGGTTAACCAAGAGTCAGGGCGACAAATGATTAACCAAGGAGGCAACTCATTAACTGAATTTCGAACATCGACAACTGGGTAACCAAAAGACACAGGGACAAATGAGTAACCAAAGGGCCAACTCATTAACTGAAATTTCAAAGAGGCTACTCATTAACTGAAATTTGAACATCGACAACTGGTTAACCAAATGTCAGAGCGACAAATGAGTAACCAAGCAGGCAACTGATTAACTGAAAACTTGTCATTCACATTAGGGACGGAATTCACGATGGGAATGTATTCGGCCCCCTTACCGGGCCTTGGGGTGCTGCTTTCCCGCTTGTGGAACCGAGTTGGGGTCGTCAAATGGCCTGGTGCATTGTTTGAAACACTGGTTAATGAGTTGTCAAGGTCGGAAATCATAGAACATAAGAGCAGCTCATTAACTGAAATTTTGAACATCGACAACTGGATAACCAAAAGCCAGAGCGACAAATGATTAACCAAGGAGGCAACTCATTAACTGAATTTCGAACATCGACAACTGGTTAACCAAATGTCAGAGCGACAAATGATTAACCAAGGAGGCAACTCATTAACTGAATTTCGAACATCGACAACTGGGTAACCAAAAGACACAGGGACAAATGAGTAACCAAAGGGCCAACTCATTAACTGAAATTTCAAAGAGGCAACTCATTAACTGAAATTTTGAACATCGACAACTGGTTAACCAAAAGCCAGAGCGACAAATGATTAACCAAGGAGGCAACTCAGTAACTGAATTTCGAACATCGACAACTGGTTAACCAAATGTCAGAGCGACAAATGATTAACCAAGGAGGCAACTCATTAACTGAATTTCGAACATCGACAACTGGGTAACCAAAAGACACAGGGACAAATGAGTAACCAAAGGGCCAACTCATTAACTGAAATTTCAAAGAGGCAACTCATTAACTGAAATTTTGAACATCGACAACTGGTTAACCAAATGTCAGAGCGACAAATGAGTAACCAAGCAGGCAACTGATTAACTGAAAACTTGTCATTCACATTTGGGACGGAATTCACGATGGGAATGTATTCGGCCCCCTTACCGGGCCTTGGGGTGCTGCTTTCCCGCTTGTGGAACCGAGTTGGGGTCGTCAAATGGCCTGGTGCATTGTTTGAAACACTGGTTAATGAGTTGTCAAGGTAGGAAATCATAGAACATAAGAGCAGCTCATTAACTGAAATTTTGAACATCGACAACTGGTTAACCAAAAGCCAGAGCGACAAATGATTAACCAAGGAGGCAACTCATTAACTGAATTTCGAACATCGACAACTGGTTAACCAAAAGACACAGGGACAAATGAGTAACCAAAGGGCCAACTCATTAACTGAAATTTCAAAGAGGCAACTCATTAACTGAAATTTTGAACATCGACAACTGGTTAACCAAAAGCCAGAGCGACAAATGATTAACCAAGGAGGCAACTCAGTAACTGAATTTCGAACATCGACAACTGGTTAACCAAGAGTCAGAGCGACAAATGATTAACCAAGGAGGCAACTCATTAACTGAATTTCGAACATCGACAACTGGGTAACCAAAAGACACAGGGACAAATGAGTAACCAAAGGGCCAACTCATTAACTGAAATTTCAAAGAGGCTACTCATTAACTGAAATTTGAACATCGACAACTGGTTAACCAAATGTCAGAGCGACAAATGAGTAACCAAGCAGGCAACTGATTAACTGAAAACTTGTCATTCACATTTGGGACGGAATTCACGATGGGAATGTATTCGGCCCCCTTACCGGGCCTTGGGGTGCTGCTTTCCCGCTTGTGGAACCGAGTTGGGGTCGTCAAATGGCCTGGTGCATTGTTTGAAACACTGGTTAATGAGTTGTCAAGGTAGGAAATCATAGAACATAAGAGCAGCTCATTAACTGAAATTTTGAACATCGACAACTGGTTAACCAAGAGTCAGAGCGACAAATGATTAACCAAGGAGGCAACTCATTAACTGAATTTCGAACATCGACAACTGGTTAACCAAAAGACACAGGGACAAATGAGTAACCAAAGGGCCAACTCATTAACTGAAATTTCAAAGAGGCAACTCATTAACTGTAATTTTGAACATCGACAACTGGTTAACCAAAAGCCAGAGCGACAAATGAGTAACCAAGGAGGCAACTCATTAACTGAATTTCGAACATCGACAACTGGTTAACCAAAAGACACAGGGACAAATGAGTAACCAAAGGGCCAACTCATTAACTGAAATTTCAAAGAGGCAACTCATTAACTGAATTTCGAACATCGACAACTGGTTAACCAAATGTCAGAGCGACAAATGATTAACCAAGCAGGCAACTGATGAACTGAAATTTTAAAATTGACAACTGGATAACCAAAAGTGGGAACTCATGCTTCGGACGGGCTTACATACGGCAGGCTGACGCCCGGCAGAGGCCCGGGCTTCGCCTCCCTTGCGTAAGCGACCGTCTCCGAATCGATTAAAGGCGTAAAATCGGAGTTCAGAGCGGGAAAATTTTTTCCCGAAAACGGCCGGAAAAAAAAAAATGTCTCCTTTTCCGCCGAGCAGGGTGGCATTCGAACGGGCACGGGAAGCCGCGTCTAACGGTGTAAAAACGGCTTGGCTCCGACGCGGGAGTGCGGAGATATGGCCGTTCAAAGTTGTACTGGAAGTCCGGAAGGAGAAAAATTTGACTGCCTGTAGCCGAAAAAAGTTCCAGCGGTCGGTCACAAAAGTCAAATCCGTCCCGCTGATTTGACACTTGTCATTTCTGGCAGGGGGGATTGGCGGGGTACCTGGAGAATGGTAGGAGGTGGTTTTTCGAGACTTTATCTGTTTTCCAGATTACTGTCTAGGGCCTCCAGGTCTGCAGAGACCGACCCGGGCTGCCGTCCAACCGACTTTTAACCCTTTTTGGGTGGAAATTTATTTCCATTTTTAACCAATTTTCGGGTTTTTGGTCGGGCTTAAAAACGGCAGCCTGACGCCCGGCAGAGGCCGGGGCTTCGGCTCCCTTGCGTAAGGGACCGTATACGAAACGATTAAAGCCGAAAAATCCGAGTTCAGAGCGGGAATTTTTTTTCCCGAAATCGGCCGAAAAATAAAAAAATTCTCCTTTTCCGCCGAGCAGGGCGGCATTCGAACGGGCACGGGAAGCCGCGTCTAACGGTGTAAAAACGGCTTGGCTCCGACGCGGGAGTGCGGAGATATGGCCGTTCAAAGTTGTACTGGAAGTCCGGAAGGAGAAAAATTTGACTGCCTGTAGCCGAAAAAAGTTCCAGCGGTCGGTCACAAAAGTCAAATCCGTCCCGCTGATTTGACACTTGTCATTTCTGGCAGGGGGGATTGGCGGGGTACCTGGAGAATGGTAGGAGGTGGTTTCTCGAGACTTTGTCTGTTTTCCAGATTACTGTCTAGGGCCTCCAGGTCTGCAGAGACCGACCAGGGCTGCCGTCCAACCGACTTTTAACCCTTTTTGGGTGGAAATTTATTTCCATTTTTAACCAATTTTCGGGTTTTTGGTCGGGCTTAAAAAACGGCAGCCTGACGCCTGGCAGAGGCCGGGGCTTCGGCTCCCCTTGCGTAAGGGACCGTATTCGACCCGATTAAGCCCCGAAAATGGATCCAAATGTCGGCCGACCAAGTAAGCTTGCTGGGGAGAGAGACTAAGTGCCGGGCTGGGCACCTCATTAACCAGTGAAAAGTTTTGGCTGCTGGAGAGACTAAGTCCCAGCCTGGGCACATCATTAACCATAAATGAAAAAGGCGAGGCCGAGTCTGGTGCATGGCTAACTGATTAACCAAATTGGCAAGGCCCGGGCTGAAAGTGAATGAGCGACCCGTGGCCAGGGGGCTGGAATGCGGGAGAGAATCCAACCCCCAAAATATGGAAGTCCGATGAGAAAATATTCGGCCGCCTTTTGCGGGCCTCGGGTGTTGCTTCCCGGCCTGGGAAAGTGAGTTGCTCCCGCCGAATTGACATGTGCATTTAACGATTTCGAGACATGATTAACCAAAACGCGGAAGTCCGATGAGAAAATATTAGGGCCCTTCAAGCGGGCCTCCGGTGATGCTTTCCGGCTTGGGAAAGTGAATTGCTCCCGCCGAATTGAC
>NW_028225489.1:112500-127500 GCF_052327205.1 Somniosus microcephalus
CGGACTCCCGTG
Source organism: Somniosus microcephalus (assembly GCF_052327205.1). Lineage (NCBI taxonomy): Eukaryota > Metazoa > Chordata > Chondrichthyes > Squaliformes > Somniosidae > Somniosus > Somniosus microcephalus. The sequence continues at coordinate 112,513 of NW_028225489.1, forward strand.
TCCGATTTCGGTCAGGGAGGGCTGGTTGGAAAGCCCCGACGCTGGCGCACACTATATTATCGGCCTGGGCCCCGGCAAGTTCGGGAAAGTGTCGCAGTCCCGTTCCGGCGGCCGCCCCGTCGGTCAGCGGCAGCTTATCGCGGATAACTTCGGGACGGAAAGTCCGATCCGGTCGGGGTGAACTGCGACTGAACGGGGTGGCGGGGCCGCACAGACCAGTAGCGGGCTTGTGTAGCTGCCTCTTGGCCCGGCCGAGGTACAGCCGTTGGCTGGAGACCGCTTTCCGACTGCTGAGCCGGTGCCGCGGGGACCCACCTTGACGCGCCGGCTGTCCGAGCAAGCCAGGGGCAAGGGGCATCCAGTGGTACCAGAAGGGAGTCGGTCCGACACCGGGAAGTCGGGTGCCCGTCGCTCCGAATCGAGCCCGGGGTTTTCGTGCGTGTAACAGGGCGGGCGTTTGGACCCGGTTGTCCGGGAGCGGGTCCGCAACGGCGGGAGATTGCCTGGGTTTGGCCGGCCGGCAGTCGAACGCCTTTCGCTCCGGACTCCCGTGTCCGATTTCGGTCAGGGAGGGCTCGTTGGAAAGCCCCGGCGCTGGCGCACACTATATTATCGGCCTGGACCCCGGCAAGTTCGGGAAAGTGTCGCAGTCCCGTAGCGGCTGCCGCCCCGTCGGTCAGCGGCAGCTTATCGGGGATAACTTCGGGACGGAAAGTCCGATCCGGTTGGGGTGAACTGCGACTGAACGGGGTGGGGGGGCCGCACAGACCAGTAGCGGGCTTGTGCAGCTGCCGCTTGGCCCGGCCGAGGTACAGCCGTTGGCTGGAGACCGCTTTCCGACTGCTGAGCCGGAGCCGCGGGGGCCCACCTTGACGCGCCGGCTGTACTAGCAAGCCAGGGGCAAGGGGCATCCAGTGGTACCGGAACGGAGTCGGTCCGACACCGGGAAGCCGGGTGCCCGTCGCTCCGAATCGAGCCCGGTGTTTTCGTGCGTGTAACAGGGCGGGCGTTTGGACCCGGTTGTCCGGGAGCGGGTCCGCAACGGCGGGAGGTTGCCTGTGTTTGGCCGGCCGGCAGTCGAACGCCTTTGGCTCCGGACTCCCGTGTCCGATTTCGGTCAGGGAGGGCTCGTTGGAAAGCCCCGGCGCTGGCGCACACTATATTATCGGCCTGGACCCCGGCAAGTTCGGGAAAGTGTCGCAGTCCCGTAGCGGCTGCCGCCCCGTCGGTCAGCGGCAGCTTATCGGGGATAACTTCGGGACGGAAAGTCCGATCCGGTTGGGGTGAACTGCTACTGAACGGGGTGGGGGGGCCGCACAGACCAGTAGCGGGCTTGTGCAGCTGCCGCTTGGCCCGGCCGAGGTACAGCCGTTGGCTGGAGACCGCTTTCCGACTGCTGAGCCGGAGCCGCGGGGGCCCACCTTGACGCGCCGGCTGTCCTAGCAAGCCAGGGGCAAGGGGCATCCAGTGGTACCGGAACGGAGTCGGTCCGACACCGGGAAGCCGGGTGCCCGTCGCTCCGAATCGAGCCCGGTGTTTTCGTGCGTGTAACAGGGCGGGCGTTTGGACCCGGTTGTCCGGGAGCGGGTCCGCAACGGCGGGAGGTTGCCTGAGTTTGGCCGGCCGGCAGTCGAACGCCTTTGGCTCCGGACTCCCGTGTCCGATTTCGGTCAGGGAGGGCTCATTGGAAAGCCCCGGCGCTGGCGCACACTATATTATCGGCCTGGACCCCGGCAAGTTCGGGAAAGTGTCGCAGTCCCGTACCGGCTGCCGCCCCGTCGGTCAGCGGCAGCTTATCGGGGATAACTTCGGGAAGGAAAGTCCGATCCGGTCGGGGTCAACTGCCACTGAACGGGGTGGCGGGGCCGCACAGACCAGTAGCGGGCTTGTGTAGCTGCCCCTTTCCCCGGCCGAGGTACAGCCGTTGGCTGGAGACCGCTTTCCGACTGCTGAGCCGGAGCCGCGGGGGCCCACCTTGACGCGCCGGCTGTCCTAGCAAGCCAGGGGCAAGGGGCATCCAAGGGTACCGGAACGGAGTCGGTCCGACACCGGGAAGCCGGGTGCCCGTCGCTCCGAATCGAGCCCGGTGTTTTCGTGCGTGTAACGAGGCGGGCGTTTGGACCCGGTTGTCCTGGAGCGGGTCCGCAACGGCGGGGGATTGCCTGTGTTTGGCCGGCCGGCAGTCGAACGCCTATCGCTCTGGACTCCCGTGTCCGATTTCGGTCAGGGAGGGCTCGTTGGAAAGCCCCGGCGCTGGCGCACACTATATTATCGGCCTGGACCCCGGCAAGTTCGGCAAAGTGTCGCCATCCCGCAGCGGCTGACGGGCCGCCGGTGAGCGGCAGCTTATCGGGCATAACTTCGGGAGGGAAAGTCCGATCCGGTCCGGATCAACGGCAGCCGAACGGGGTGGCGGGCCCGCACAGACCAGTGCCTGGCTTGTGTAGCTGCCCCTTTCCCCGGCCGAGGTACAGCCGTTGGCTGGAGACCACTTTCCGACCACTGAGACGGCGGGGCGGGGGGCGGCCTGCACGCGCCGGCTGCCAGAGCAAGCCAGGGGCAAGGGGCATCCAACGGTATCTGAACGGAGTCGGTCCGACACCGGGAAGCCGGGTGCCCGTCGCTCCGAATCGAGCCTGGGGTATACGTGTGTTTAACAAGGCGGGCGTTTGGACCCGGTTGCCCGGCACCAGTCGAACGCCTGTCGCTCCCGACTCCCGTGTCCGATTTCGTTCGGGGATGGCTCGTTGGAAAGCCCCGACGCTGGCGCACACTATATTATCGGCCTGGACCCCGGCAAGTTCGGGAAAGTGTCGCCGTCCCGCAGCGGCTGACGGGCCGTCGGTCAGCGGCAGCTTATCGGGGATAACTTCGGGAAGGAAAGTCCGATCCGGTCGGGGACAACGGCAGCTGAACGGGGTGGCGGGGCCGCACAGAGCAGTGCCTCGCTTGTGTAGCTGCCTCTTTCCGCGGCCGAGGTACAGCCGTTGGCTGGAGACCGCTTTCCGACCACTGAGACGGCGGGGCAGGGGGCGGCCTGCACGCGCCGGCTGCCAGAGCAAGCCAGGGGCAAGGGGCATCCAGCGGTATCTGAACGGAGTCGGTCCGACACCGAGAAGCCGGGTGCCCGTCGCTCCGAAGCGAGACCGGGGTTTTTCGTGTGTAACGTGGCGGGCCTTTGGACCCGGTTGGCCGGGCGGCAGTGGAACACACACAGACACTCGCATACACTGAGAGAGACAGAGAGAAGATAGAGATACACAGAGTGAGAAAGACAAAGTCAACTCAGTAACTGAAATGTGAAAACTGACAACTGGGAAACCAAAAGTCAGAGTGGCAAATGATGAACCAAGGTGGCAAATGATTAACTGAAAACTTGTCATTCACATTTGGGACGGAATTCAGGATGGGAATGTATTCGGCCGCCTTACCGGGGCTTGGGGGTGCTGCTTTCCCGCTTGTGGAACCGAGTTGGGGTCGTCAAATGGCCTGGTGCATTGTTTGAAACACTGGTTAATGAGTTGTCAAGGTCGGAAATCATAGAACATAAGAGCAGCTCATTAACTGAAATTTTGAACATCGACAACTGGTTAACCAAAAGCCAGAGCGACAAATGATTAACCAAGGAGGCAACTCATTAACTGAATTTCGAACATCGACAACTGGCTAACCAAATGTCAGAGCGACAAATGATTAACCAAGGAGGCAACTCATTAACTGAATTTCGAACATCGACAACTGGTTAACCAAGAGTCAGAGCGACAAATGATTAACCAAGGAGGCAACTCATTAACTGAATTTCGAACATCGACAACTGGGTAACCAAAAGACACAGGGACAAATGAGTAACCAAAGGGCCAACTCATTAACTGAAATTTCAAAGAGGCTACTCATTAACTGAAATTTGAACATCGACAACTGGGTAACCAAATGTCAGAGCGACAAATGATTAACCAAGCAGGCAACTGATTAACTGAAAACTTGTCATTCACATTTGGGACGGAATTCACGATGGGAATGTATTCGGCCCCCTTACCGGGCCTTGGGGTGCTGCTTTCCCGCTTGTGGAACCGAGTTGGGGTCGTCAAATGGCCTGGTGCATTGTTTGAAACACTGGTTAATGAGTTGTCAAGGTCGGAAATCATAGAACATAAGAGCAGCTCATTAACTGAAATTTTGAACATCGACAACTGGTTAACCAAAAGCCAGAGCGACAAATGATTAACCAAGGAGGCAACTCATTAACTGAATTTCGAACATCGACAACTGGTTAACCAAAAGACACAGGGACAAATGAGTAACCAAAGGGCCAACTCATTAACTGAAATTTCAAAGAGGCAACTCATTAACTGAAATTTTGAACATCGACAACTGGTTAACCAAAAGCCAGAGCGACAAATGATTAACCAAGGAGGCAACTCATTAACTGAATTTCGAACATCGACAACTGGGTAACCAAGAGTCAGAGCGACAAATGATTAACCAAGGAGGCAACTCATTAACTGAATTTCGAACATCGACAACTGGTTAACCAAAAGACACAGGGACAAATGAGTAACCAAAGGGCCAACTCATTAACTGAAATTTCAAAGAGGCAACTCATTAACTGAAATTTTGAACATCGACAACTGGTTAACCAAAAGCCAGAGCGACAAATGATTAACCAAGGAGGCAACTCATTAACTGAATTTCGAACATCGACAACTGGTTAACCAAAAGCCAGAGCGACAAATGATTAACCAAGGAGGCAACTCAGTAACTGAATTTCGAACATCGACAACTGGGTAACCAAAAGACACAGGGACAAATGAGTAACCAAAGGGCCAACTCATTAACTGAAATTTCAAAGAGGCAACTCATTAACTGAAATTTTGAACATCGACAACTGGTTAACCAAATGTCAGAGCGACAAATGAGTAACCAAGCAGGCAACTGATTAAATGAAAACTTGTCATTCACATTTGGGACGGAATTCACGATGGGAATGTATTCGGCCCCCTTACCGGGCCTTGGGGTGCTGCTTTCCCGCTTGTGGAACCGAGTTGGGGTCGTCAAATGGCCTGGTGCATTGTTTGAAACACTGGTTAATGAGTTGTCAAGGTCGGAAATCATAGAACATAAGAGCAGCTCATTAACTGAAATTTTGAACATCGACAACTGGTTAACCAAAAGCCAGAGCGACAAATGATTAACCAAGGAGGCAACTCATTAACTGAATTTCGAACATCGACAACTGGCTAACCAAAAGACACAGGGACAAATGAGTAACCAAAGGGCCAACTCATTAACTGAAATTTCAAAGAGGCAACTCATTAACTGAAATTTTGAACATCGACAACTAGTTAACCAAAAGCCAGAGCGACAAATGATTAACCAAGGAGGCAACTCATTAACTGAATTTCGAACATCGAAAACTGGCTAACCAAATGTCAGAGCGACAAATGATTAACCAAGGAGGCAACTCAGTAACTGAATTTCGAACATCGACAACTGGTTAACCAAGAGTCAGAGCGACAAATGATTAACCAAGGAGGCAACTCATTAACTGAATTTCGAACATCGACAACTGGGTAACCAAAAGACACAGGGACAAATGAGTAACCAAAGGGCCAACTCATTAACTGAAATTTCAAAGAGGCTACTCATTAACTGAAATTTGAACATCGACAACTGGGTAACCAAATGTCAGAGCGACAAATGATTAACCAAGCAGGCAACTGATTAACTGAAAACTTGTCATTCACATTTGGGACGGAATTCACGATGGGAATGTATTCGGCCCCCTTACCGGGCCTTGGGGTGCTGCTTTCCCGCTTGTGGAACCGAGTTGGGGTCGTCAAATGGCCTGGTGCATTGTTTGAAACACTGGTTAATGAGTTGTCAAGGTCGGAAATCATAGAACATAAGAGCAGCTCATTAACTGAAATTTTGAACATCGACAACTGGTTAACCAAAAGCCAGAGCGACAAATGATTAACCAAGGAGGCAACTCATTAACTGAATTTCGAACATCGACAACTGGTTAACCAAAAGACACAGGGACAAATGAGTAACCAAAGGGCCAACTCATTAACTGAAATTTCAAAGAGGCAACTCATTAACTGAAATTTTGAACATCGACAACTGGTTAACCAAAAGCCAGAGCGACAAATGATTAACCAAGGAGGCAACTCATTAACTGAATTTCGAACATCGACAACTGGGTAACCAAGAGTCAGAGCGACAAATGATTAACCAAGGAGGCAACTCATTAACTGAATTTCGAACATCGACAACTGGTTAACCAAAAGACACAGGGACAAATGAGTAACCAAAGGGCCAACTCATTAACTGAAATTTCAAAGAGGCAACTCATTAACTGAAATTTTGAACATCGACAACTGGTTAACCAAAAGCCAGAGCGACAAATGATTAACCAAGGAGGCAACTCATTAACTGAATTTCGAACATCGACAACTGGTTAACCAAAAGCCAGAGCGACAAATGATTAACCAAGGAGGCAACTCAGTAACTGAATTTCGAACATCGACAACTGGGTAACCAAAAGACACAGGGACAAATGAGTAACCAAAGGGCCAACTCATTAACTGAAATTTCAAAGAGGCAACTCATTAACTGAAATTTTGAACATCGACAACTGGTTAACCAAATGTCAGAGCGACAAATGAGTAACCAAGCAGGCAACTGATTAAATGAAAACTTGTCATTCACATTTGGGACGGAATTCACGATGGGAATGTATTCGGCCCCCTTACCGGGCCTTGGGGTGCTGCTTTCCCGCTTGTGGAACCGAGTTGGGGTCGTCAAATGGCCTGGTGCATTGTTTGAAACACTGGTTAATGAGTTGTCAAGGTCGGAAATCATAGAACATAAGAGCAGCTCATTAACTGAAATTTTGAACATCGACAACTGGTTAACCAAAAGCCAGAGCGACAAATGATTAACCAAGGAGGCAACTCATTAACTGAATTTCGAACATCGACAACTGGCTAACCAAAAGACACAGGGACAAATGAGTAACCAAAGGGCCAACTCATTAACTGAAATTTCAAAGAGGCAACTCATTAACTGAAATTTTGAACATCGACAACTAGTTAACCAAAAGCCAGAGCGACAAATGATTAACCAAGGAGGCAACTCATTAACTGAATTTCGAACATCGACAACTGGTTAACCAAGAGTCAGAGCGACAAATGATTAACCAAGGAGGCAACTCATTAACTGAATTTCGAACATCGACAACTGGGTAACCAAAAGACACAGGGACAAATGAGTAACCAAAGGGCCAACTCATTAACTGAAATTTCAAAGAGGCTACTCATTAACTGAAATTTGAACATCGACAACTGGGTAACCAAATGTCAGAGCGACAAATGATTAACCAAGCAGGCAACTGATTAACTGAAAACTTGTCATTCACATTTGGGACGGAATTCACGATGGGAATGTATTCGGCCCCCTTACCGGGCCTTGGGGTGCTGCTTTCCCGCTTGTGGAACCGAGTTGGGGTCGTCAAATGGCCTGGTGCATTGTTTGAAACACTGGTTAATGAGTTGTCAAGGTCGGAAATCATAGAACATAAGAGCAGCTCATTAACTGAAATTTTGAACATCGACAACTGGTTAACCAAAAGCCAGAGCGACAAATGATTAACCAAGGAGGCAACTCATTAACTGAATTTCGAACATCGACAACTGGTTAACCAAAAGACACAGGGACAAATGAGTAACCAAAGGGCCAACTCATTAACTGAAATTTCAAAGAGGCAACTCATTAACTGAAATTTTGAACATCGACAACTGGTTAACCAAAAGCCAGAGCGACAAATGATTAACCAAGGAGGCAACTCATTAACTGAATTTCGAACATCGACAACTGGGTAACCAAGAGTCAGAGCGACAAATGATTAACCAAGGAGGCAACTCATTAACTGAATTTCGAACATCGACAACTGGTTAACCAAAAGACACAGGGACAAATGAGTAACCAAAGGGCCAACTCATTAACTGAAATTTCAAAGAGGCAACTCATTAACTGAAATTTTGAACATCGACAACTGGTTAACCAAAAGCCAGAGCGACAAATGATTAACCAAGGAGGCAACTCATTAACTGAATTTCGAACATCGACAACTGGTTAACCAAAAGCCAGAGCGACAAATGATTAACCAAGGAGGCAACTCAGTAACTGAATTTCGAACATCGACAACTGGGTAACCAAAAGACACAGGGACAAATGAGTAACCAAAGGGCCAACTCATTAACTGAAATTTCAAAGAGGCAACTCATTAACTGAAATTTTGAACATCGACAACTGGTTAACCAAATGTCAGAGCGACAAATGAGTAACCAAGCAGGCAACTGATTAAATGAAAACTTGTCATTCACATTTGGGACGGAATTCACGATGGGAATGTATTCGGCCCCCTTACCGGGCCTTGGGGTGCTGCTTTCCCGCTTGTGGAACCGAGTTGGGGTCGTCAAATGGCCTGGTGCATTGTTTGAAACACTGGTTAATGAGTTGTCAAGGTCGGAAATCATAGAACATAAGAGCAGCTCATTAACTGAAATTTTGAACATCGACAACTGGTTAACCAAAAGCCAGAGCGACAAATGATTAACCAAGTAGGCAACTCATTAACTGAATTTCGAACATCGACAACTGGCTAACCAAAAGACACAGGGACAAATGAGTAACCAAAGGGCCAACTCATTAACTGAAATTTCAAAGAGGCAACTCATTAACTGAAATTTTGAACATCGACAACTAGTTAACCAAAAGCCAGAGCGACAAATGATTAACCAAGGAGGCAACTCATTAACTGAATTTCGAACATCGAAAACTGGCTAACCAAATGTCAGAGCGACAAATGATTAACCAAGGAGGCAACTCAGTAACTGAATTTCGAACATCGACAACTGGTTAACCAAGAGTCAGAGCGACAAATGATTAACCAAGGAGGCAACTCATTAACTGAATTTCGAACATCGACAACTGGGTAACCAAAAGACACAGGGACAAATGAGTAACCAAAGGGCCAACTCATTAACTGAAATTTCAAAGAGGCTACTCATTAACTGAAATTTGAACATCGACAACTGGGTAACCAAATGTCAGAGCGACAAATGATTAACCAAGCAGGCAACTGATTAACTGAAAACTTGTCATTCACATTTGGGACGGAATTCACGATGGGAATGTATTCGGCCCCCTTACCGGGCCTTGGGGTGCTGCTTTCCCGCTTGTGGAACCGAGTTGGGGTCGTCAAATGGCCTGGTGCATTGTTTGAAACACTGGTTAATGAGTTGTCAAGGTCGGAAATCATAGAACATAAGAGCAGCTCATTAACTGAAATTTTGAACATCGACAACTGGTTAACCAAAAGCCAGAGCGACAAATGATTAACCAAGGAGGCAACTCATTAACTGAATTTCGAACATCGACAACTGGTTAACCAAAAGACACAGGGACAAATGAGTAACCAAAGGGCCAACTCATTAACTGAAATTTCAAAGAGGCAACTCATTAACTGAAATTTTGAACATCGACAACTGGTTAACCAAAAGCCAGAGCGACAAATGATTAACCAAGGAGGCAACTCATTAACTGAATTTCGAACATCGACAACTGGGTAACCAAGAGTCAGAGCGACAAATGATTAACCAAGGAGGCAACTCATTAACTGAATTTCGAACATCGACAACTGGTTAACCAAAAGACACAGGGACAAATGAGTAACCAAAGGGCCAACTCATTAACTGAAATTTCAAAGAGGCAACTCATTAACTGAAATTTTGAACATCGACAACTGGTTAACCAAAAGCCAGAGCGACAAATGATTAACCAAGGAGGCAACTCATTAACTGAATTTCGAACATCGACAACTGGTTAACCAAAAGCCAGAGCGACAAATGATTAACCAAGGAGGCAACTCAGTAACTGAATTTCGAACATCGACAACTGGGTAACCAAAAGACACAGGGACAAATGAGTAACCAAAGGGCCAACTCATTAACTGAAATTTCAAAGAGGCAACTCATTAACTGAAATTTTGAACATCGACAACTGGTTAACCAAATGTCAGAGCGACAAATGAGTAACCAAGCAGGCAACTGATTAAATGAAAACTTGTCATTCACATTTGGGACGGAATTCACGATGGGAATGTATTCGGCCCCCTTACCGGGCCTTGGGGTGCTGCTTTCCCGCTTGTGGAACCGAGTTGGGGTCGTCAAATGGCCTGGTGCATTGTTTGAAACACTGGTTAATGAGTTGTCAAGGTCGGAAATCATAGAACATAAGAGCAGCTCATTAACTGAAATTTTGAACATCGACAACTGGTTAACCAAAAGCCAGAGCGACAAATGATTAACCAAGGAGGCAACTCATTAACTGAATTTCGAACATCGACAACTGGCTAACCAAAAGACACAGGGACAAATGAGTAACCAAAGGGCCAACTCATTAACTGAAATTTCAAAGAGGCAACTCATTAACTGAAATTTTGAACATCGACAACTAGTTAACCAAAAGCCAGAGCGACAAATGATTAACCAAGGAGGCAACTCATTAACTGAATTTCGAACATCGAAAACTGGCTAACCAAATGTCAGAGCGACAAATGATTAACCAAGGAGGCAACTCAGTAACTGAATTTCGAACATCGACAACTGGTTAACCAAGAGTCAGAGCGACAAATGATTAACCAAGGAGGCAACTCATTAACTGAATTTCGAACATCGACAACTGGGTAACCAAAAGACACAGGGACAAATGAGTAACCAAAGGGCCAACTCATTAACTGAAATTTCAAAGAGGCTACTCATTAACTGAAATTTGAACATCGACAACTGGTTAACCAAATGTCAGAGCGACAAATGAGTAACCAAGCAGGCAACTGATTAACTGAAAACTTGTCATTCACATTTGGGACGGAATTCACGATGGGAATGTATTCGGCCCCCTTACCGGGCCTTGGGGTGCTGCTTTCCCGCTTGTGGAACCGAGTTGGGGTCGTCAAATGGCCTGGTGCATTGTTTGAAACACTGGTTAATGAGTTGTCAAGGTCGGAAATCATAGAACATAAGAGCAGCTCATTAACTGAAATTTTGAACATCGACAACTGGTTAACCAAAAGCCAGAGCGACAAATGATTAACCAAGGAGGCAACTCATTAACTGAATTTCGAACATCGACAACTGGTTAACCAAATGTCAGAGCGACAAATGATTAACCAAGGAGGCAACTCAGTAACTGAATTTCGAACATCGACAACTGGGAAACCAAGAGTCAGGGCGACAAATGATTAACCAAGGAGGCAACTCATTAACTGAATTTCGAACATCGACAACTGGGTAACCAAAAGACACAGGGACAAATGAGTAACCAAAGGGCCAACTCATTAACTGAAATTTCAAAGAGGCTACTCATTAACTGAAATTTGAACATCGACAACTGGTTAACCAAATGTCAGAGCGACAAATGAGTAACCAAGCAGGCAACTGATTAACTGAAAACTTGTCATTCACATTAGGGACGGAATTCACGATGGGAATGTATTCGGCCCCCTTACCGGGCCTTGGGGTGCTGCTTTCCCGCTTGTGGAACCGAGTTGGGGTCGTCAAATGGCCTGGTGCATTGTTTGAAACACTGGTTAATGAGTTGTCAAGGTCGGAAATCATAGAACATAAGAGCAGCTCATTAACTGAAATTTTGAACATCGACAACTGGATAACCAAAAGCCAGAGCGACAAATGATTAACCAAGGAGGCAACTCATTAACTGAATTTCGAACATCGACAACTGGTTAACCAAATGTCAGAGCGACAAATGATTAACCAAGGAGGCAACTCATTAACTGAATTTCGAACATCGACAACTGGGTAACCAAAAGACACAGGGACAAATGAGTAACCAAAGGGCCAACTCATTAACTGAAATTTCAAAGAGGCAACTCATTAACTGAAATTTTGAACATCGACAACTGGTTAACCAAAAGCCAGAGCGACAAATGATTAACCAAGGAGGCAACTCAGTAACTGAATTTCGAACATCGACAACTGGTTAACCAAATGTCAGAGCGACAAATGATTAACCAAGGAGGCAACTCATTAACTGAATTTCGAACATCGACAACTGGGTAACCAAAAGACACAGGGACAAATGAGTAACCAAAGGGCCAACTCATTAACTGAAATTTCAAAGAGGCAACTCATTAACTGAAATTTTGAACATCGACAACTGGTTAACCAAATGTCAGAGCGACAAATGAGTAACCAAGCAGGCAACTGATTAACTGAAAACTTGTCATTCACATTTGGGACGGAATTCACGATGGGAATGTATTCGGCCCCCTTACCGGGCCTTGGGGTGCTGCTTTCCCGCTTGTGGAACCGAGTTGGGGTCGTCAAATGGCCTGGTGCATTGTTTGAAACACTGGTTAATGAGTTGTCAAGGTAGGAAATCATAGAACATAAGAGCAGCTCATTAACTGAAATTTTGAACATCGACAACTGGTTAACCAAAAGCCAGAGCGACAAATGATTAACCAAGGAGGCAACTCATTAACTGAATTTCGAACATCGACAACTGGTTAACCAAAAGACACAGGGACAAATGAGTAACCAAAGGGCCAACTCATTAACTGAAATTTCAAAGAGGCAACTCATTAACTGAAATTTTGAACATCGACAACTGGTTAACCAAAAGCCAGAGCGACAAATGATTAACCAAGGAGGCAACTCAGTAACTGAATTTCGAACATCGACAACTGGTTAACCAAGAGTCAGAGCGACAAATGATTAACCAAGGAGGCAACTCATTAACTGAATTTCGAACATCGACAACTGGGTAACCAAAAGACACAGGGACAAATGAGTAACCAAAGGGCCAACTCATTAACTGAAATTTCAAAGAGGCTACTCATTAACTGAAATTTGAACATCGACAACTGGTTAACCAAATGTCAGAGCGACAAATGAGTAACCAAGCAGGCAACTGATTAACTGAAAACTTGTCATTCACATTTGGGACGGAATTCACGATGGGAATGTATTCGGCCCCCTTACCGGGCCTTGGGGTGCTGCTTTCCCGCTTGTGGAACCGAGTTGGGGTCGTCAAATGGCCTGGTGCATTGTTTGAAACACTGGTTAATGAGTTGTCAAGGTAGGAAATCATAGAACATAAGAGCAGCTCATTAACTGAAATTTTGAACATCGACAACTGGTTAACCAAGAGTCAGAGCGACAAATGATTAACCAAGGAGGCAACTCATTAACTGAATTTCGAACATCGACAACTGGTTAACCAAAAGACACAGGGACAAATGAGTAACCAAAGGGCCAACTCATTAACTGAAATTTCAAAGAGGCAACTCATTAACTGTAATTTTGAACATCGACAACTGGTTAACCAAAAGCCAGAGCGACAAATGAGTAACCAAGGAGGCAACTCATTAACTGAATTTCGAACATCGACAACTGGGTAACCAAAAGACACAGGGACAAATGAGTAACCAAAGGGCCAACTCATTAACTGAAATTTCAAAGAGGCAACTCATTAACTGAATTTCGAACATCGACAACTGGTTAACCAAATGTCAGAGCGACAAATGATTAACCAAGCAGGCAACTGATGAACTGAAATTTTAAAATTGACAACTGGATAACCAAAAGTGGGAACTCATGCTTCGGACGGGCTTACATACGGCAGGCTGACGCCCGGCAGAGGCCCGGGCTTCGCCTCCCTTGCGTAAGCGACCGTCTCCGAATCGATTAAAGGCGTAAAATCGGAGTTCAGAGCGGGAAAATTTTTTCCCGAAAACGGCCGGAAACAAAAAATGTCTCCTTTTCCGCCGAGCAGGGTGGCATTCGAACGGGCACGGGAAGCCGCGTCTAACGGTGTAAAAACGGCTTGGCTCCGACGCGGGAGTGCGGAGATATGGCCGTTCAAAGTTGTACTGGAAGTCCGGAAGGAGAAAAATTTGACTGCCTGTAGCCGAAAAAAGTTCCAGCGGTCGGTCACAAAAGTCAAATCCGTCCCGCTGATTTGACACTTGTCATTTCTGGCAGGGGGGATTGGCGGGGTACCTGGAGAATGGTAGGAGGTGGTTTTTCGAGACTTTATCTGTTTTCCAGATTACTGTCTAGGGCCTCCAGGTCTGCAGAGACCGACCCGGGCTGCCGTCCAACCGACTTTTAACCCTTTTTGGGTGGAAATTTATTTCCATTTTTAACCAATTTTCGGGTTTTTGGTCGGGCTTAAAAACGGCAGCCTGACGCCCGGCAGAGGCCGGGGCTTCGGCTCCCTTGCGTAAGGGACCGTATACGAAACGATTAAAGCCGAAAAATCCGAGTTCAGAGCGGGAATTTTTTTTCCCGAAATCGGCCGAAAAATAAAAAAATTCTCCTTTTCCGCCGAGCAGGGCGGCATTCGAACGGGCACGGGAAGCCGCGTCTAACGGTGTAAAAACGGCTTGGCTCCGACGCGGGAGTGCGGAGATATGGCCGTTCAAAGTTGTACTGGAAGTCCGGAAGGAGAAAAATTTGACTGCCTGTAGCCGAAAAAAGTTCCAGCGGTCGGTCACAAAAGTCAAATCCGTCCCGCTGATTTGACACTTGTCATTTCTGGCAGGGGGGATTGGCGGGGTACCTGGAGAATGGTAGGAGGTGGTTTCTCGAGACTTTGTCTGTTTTCCAGATTACTGTCTAGGGCCTCCAGGTCTGCAGAGACCGACCAGGGCTGCCGTCCAACCGACTTTTAACCCTTTTTGGGTGGAAATTTATTTCCATTTTTAACCAATTTTCGGGTTTTTGGTCGGGCTTAAAAAACGGCAGCCTGACGCCTGGCAGAGGCCGGGGCTTCGGCTCCCCTTGCGTAAGGGACCGTATTCGACCCGATTAAGCCCCGAAAATGGATCCAAATGTCGGCCGACCAAGTAAGCTTGCTGGGGAGAGAGACTAAGTGCCGGGCTGGGCACCTCATTAACCA
>NW_028225489.1:140000-162500 GCF_052327205.1 Somniosus microcephalus
GGTCAGCGGCAGCTTATCGGTGATAACTTCGGGAAGGAAAGTCCGATCCGGTCGGGGTGAACTGCGACTGAACGGGGTGGTGGGGCCGCACAGACCAGTAGCGGGCTTGTGTAGCTGCCTCTTGGCCCGGCCGAGGTACAGCCGTTGGCTGGAGACCGCTTTCCGACTGCTGAGCCGGTGCCGCGGGGACCCACCTTGACGCGCCGGCTGTCCGAGCAAGCCAGGGGCAAGGGGCATCCATAGGTACCAGAAGGGAGTCGGTCCGACACCGGGAAGTCGGGTGCCCGTCGCTCCGAATCGAGCCCGGTGTTTTCGTGCGTGTAACAGGGCGGGCGTTTGGACCCGGTTGTCCGGGAGCGGGTCCCCAACGGCGGGAGATTGCCTGGGTTTGGCCGGCCGGCAGTCGAACGCCTTTGGCTCCGGACTCCCGTGTCCGATTTCGGTCAGGGAGGGCTGGTTGGAAAGCCCCGACGCTGGCGCACACTATATTATCGGCCTGGGCCCCGGCAAGTTCGGGAAAGTGTCGCAGTCCCGTTCCGGCGGCCGCCCCGTCGGTCAGCGGCAGCTTATCGCGGATAACTTCGGGACGGAAAGTCCGATCCGGTCGGGGTGAACTGCGACTGAACGGGGTGGCGGGGCCGCACAGACCAGTAGCGGGCTTGTGTAGCTGCCTCTTGGCCCGGCCGAGGTACAGCCGTTGGCTGGAGACCGCTTTCCGACTGCTGAGCCGGTGCCGCGGGGACCCACCTTGACGCGCCGGCTGTCCGAGCAAGCCAGGGGCAAGGGGCATCCAGTGGTACCAGAAGGGAGTCGGTCCGACACCGGGAAGTCGGGTGCCCGTCGCTCCGAATCGAGCCCGGGGTTTTCGTGCGTGTAACAGGGCGGGCGTTTGGACCCGGTTGTCCGGGAGCGGGTCCGCAACGGCGGGAGATTGCCTGGGTTTGGCCGGCCGGCAGTCGAACGCCTTTCGCTCCGGACTCCCGTGTCCGATTTCGGTCAGGGAGGGCTCGTTGGAAAGCCCCGGCGCTGGCGCACACTATATTATCGGCCTGGACCCCGGCAAGTTCGGGAAAGTGTCGCAGTCCCGTAGCGGCTGCCGCCCCGTCGGTCAGCGGCAGCTTATCGGGGATAACTTCGGGACGGAAAGTCCGATCCGGTTGGGGTGAACTGCGACTGAACGGGGTGGGGGGGCCGCACAGACCAGTAGCGGGCTTGTGCAGCTGCCGCTTGGCCCGGCCGAGGTACAGCCGTTGGCTGGAGACCGCTTTCCGACTGCTGAGCCGGAGCCGCGGGGGCCCACCTTGACGCGCCGGCTGTACTAGCAAGCCAGGGGCAAGGGGCATCCAGTGGTACCGGAACGGAGTCGGTCCGACACCGGGAAGCCGGGTGCCCGTCGCTCCGAATCGAGCCCGGTGTTTTCGTGCGTGTAACAGGGCGGGCGTTTGGACCCGGTTGTCCGGGAGCGGGTCCGCAACGGCGGGAGGTTGCCTGTGTTTGGCCGGCCGGCAGTCGAACGCCTTTGGCTCCGGACTCCCGTGTCCGATTTCGGTCAGGGAGGGCTCGTTGGAAAGCCCCGGCGCTGGCGCACACTATATTATCGGCCTGGACCCCGGCAAGTTCGGGAAAGTGTCGCAGTCCCGTAGCGGCTGCCGCCCCGTCGGTCAGCGGCAGCTTATCGGGGATAACTTCGGGACGGAAAGTCCGATCCGGTTGGGGTGAACTGCTACTGAACGGGGTGGGGGGGCCGCACAGACCAGTAGCGGGCTTGTGCAGCTGCCGCTTGGCCCGGCCGAGGTACAGCCGTTGGCTGGAGACCGCTTTCCGACTGCTGAGCCGGAGCCGCGGGGGCCCACCTTGACGCGCCGGCTGTCCTAGCAAGCCAGGGGCAAGGGGCATCCAGTGGTACCGGAACGGAGTCGGTCCGACACCGGGAAGCCGGGTGCCCGTCGCTCCGAATCGAGCCCGGTGTTTTCGTGCGTGTAACAGGGCGGGCGTTTGGACCCGGTTGTCCGGGAGCGGGTCCGCAACGGCGGGAGGTTGCCTGAGTTTGGCCGGCCGGCAGTCGAACGCCTTTGGCTCCGGACTCCCGTGTCCGATTTCGGTCAGGGAGGGCTCATTGGAAAGCCCCGGCGCTGGCGCACACTATATTATCGGCCTGGACCCCGGCAAGTTCGGGAAAGTGTCGCAGTCCCGTACCGGCTGCCGCCCCGTCGGTCAGCGGCAGCTTATCGGGGATAACTTCGGGAAGGAAAGTCCGATCCGGTCGGGGTCAACTGCCACTGAACGGGGTGGCGGGGCCGCACAGACCAGTAGCGGGCTTGTGTAGCTGCCCCTTTCCCCGGCCGAGGTACAGCCGTTGGCTGGAGACCGCTTTCCGACTGCTGAGCCGGAGCCGCGGGGGCCCACCTTGACGCGCCGGCTGTCCTAGCAAGCCAGGGGCAAGGGGCATCCAAGGGTACCGGAACGGAGTCGGTCCGACACCGGGAAGCCGGGTGCCCGTCGCTCCGAATCGAGCCCGGTGTTTTCGTGCGTGTAACGAGGCGGGCGTTTGGACCCGGTTGTCCTGGAGCGGGTCCGCAACGGCGGGGGATTGCCTGTGTTTGGCCGGCCGGCAGTCGAACGCCTATCGCTCTGGACTCCCGTGTCCGATTTCGGTCAGGGAGGGCTCGTTGGAAAGCCCCGGCGCTGGCGCACACTATATTATCGGCCTGGACCCCGGCAAGTTCGGCAAAGTGTCGCCATCCCGCAGCGGCTGACGGGCCGCCGGTGAGCGGCAGCTTATCGGGCATAACTTCGGGAGGGAAAGTCCGATCCGGTCCGGATCAACGGCAGCCGAACGGGGTGGCGGGCCCGCACAGACCAGTGCCTGGCTTGTGTAGCTGCCCCTTTCCCCGGCCGAGGTACAGCCGTTGGCTGGAGACCACTTTCCGACCACTGAGACGGCGGGGCGGGGGGCGGCCTGCACGCGCCGGCTGCCAGAGCAAGCCAGGGGCAAGGGGCATCCAACGGTATCTGAACGGAGTCGGTCCGACACCGGGAAGCCGGGTGCCCGTCGCTCCGAATCGAGCCTGGGGTATACGTGTGTTTAACAAGGCGGGCGTTTGGACCCGGTTGCCCGGCACCAGTCGAACGCCTGTCGCTCCCGACTCCCGTGTCCGATTTCGTTCGGGGATGGCTCGTTGGAAAGCCCCGACGCTGGCGCACACTATATTATCGGCCTGGACCCCGGCAAGTTCGGGAAAGTGTCGCCGTCCCGCAGCGGCTGACGGGCCGTCGGTCAGCGGCAGCTTATCGGGGATAACTTCGGGAAGGAAAGTCCGATCCGGTCGGGGACAACGGCAGCTGAACGGGGTGGCGGGGCCGCACAGAGCAGTGCCTCGCTTGTGTAGCTGCCTCTTTCCGCGGCCGAGGTACAGCCGTTGGCTGGAGACCGCTTTCCGACCACTGAGACGGCGGGGCAGGGGGCGGCCTGCACGCGCCGGCTGCCAGAGCAAGCCAGGGGCAAGGGGCATCCAGCGGTATCTGAACGGAGTCGGTCCGACACCGAGAAGCCGGGTGCCCGTCGCTCCGAAGCGAGACCGGGGTTTTTCGTGTGTAACGTGGCGGGCCTTTGGACCCGGTTGGCCGGGCGGCAGTGGAACACACACAGACACTCGCATACACTGAGAGAGACAGAGAGAAGATAGAGATACACAGAGTGAGAAAGACAAAGTCAACTCAGTAACTGAAATGTGAAAACTGACAACTGGGAAACCAAAAGTCAGAGTGGCAAATGATGAACCAAGGTGGCAAATGATTAACTGAAAACTTGTCATTCACATTTGGGACGGAATTCAGGATGGGAATGTATTCGGCCGCCTTACCGGGGCTTGGGGGTGCTGCTTTCCCGCTTGTGGAACCGAGTTGGGGTCGTCAAATGGCCTGGTGCATTGTTTGAAACACTGGTTAATGAGTTGTCAAGGTCGGAAATCATAGAACATAAGAGCAGCTCATTAACTGAAATTTTGAACATCGACAACTGGTTAACCAAAAGCCAGAGCGACAAATGATTAACCAAGGAGGCAACTCATTAACTGAATTTCGAACATCGACAACTGGCTAACCAAATGTCAGAGCGACAAATGATTAACCAAGGAGGCAACTCATTAACTGAATTTCGAACATCGACAACTGGTTAACCAAGAGTCAGAGCGACAAATGATTAACCAAGGAGGCAACTCATTAACTGAATTTCGAACATCGACAACTGGGTAACCAAAAGACACAGGGACAAATGAGTAACCAAAGGGCCAACTCATTAACTGAAATTTCAAAGAGGCTACTCATTAACTGAAATTTGAACATCGACAACTGGTTAACCAAATGTCAGAGCGACAAATGAGTAACCAAGCAGGCAACTGATTAAATGAAAACTTGTCATTCACATTTGGGACGGAATTCACGATGGGAATGTATTCGGCCCCCTTACCGGGCCTTGGGGTGCTGCTTTCCCGCTTGTGGAACCGAGTTGGGGTCGTCAAATGGCCTGGTGCATTGTTTGAAACACTGGTTAATGAGTTGTCAAGGTCGGAAATCATAGAACATAAGAGCAGCTCATTAACTGAAATTTTGAACATCGACAACTGGTTAACCAAAAGCCAGAGCGACAAATGATTAACCAAGGAGGCAACTCATTAACTGAATTTCGAACATCGACAACTGGCTAACCAAAAGACACAGGGACAAATGAGTAACCAAAGGGCCAACTCATTAACTGAAATTTCAAAGAGGCAACTCATTAACTGAAATTTTGAACATCGACAACTAGTTAACCAAAAGCCAGAGCGACAAATGATTAACCAAGGAGGCAACTCATTAACTGAATTTCGAACATCGAAAACTGGCTAACCAAATGTCAGAGCGACAAATGATTAACCAAGGAGGCAACTCAGTAACTGAATTTCGAACATCGACAACTGGTTAACCAAGAGTCAGAGCGACAAATGATTAACCAAGGAGGCAACTCATTAACTGAATTTCGAACATCGACAACTGGGTAACCAAAAGACACAGGGACAAATGAGTAACCAAAGGGCCAACTCATTAACTGAAATTTCAAAGAGGCTACTCATTAACTGAAATTTGAACATCGACAACTGGGTAACCAAATGTCAGAGCGACAAATGATTAACCAAGCAGGCAACTGATTAACTGAAAACTTGTCATTCACATTTGGGACGGAATTCACGATGGGAATGTATTCGGCCCCCTTACCGGGCCTTGGGGTGCTGCTTTCCCGCTTGTGGAACCGAGTTGGGGTCGTCAAATGGCCTGGTGCATTGTTTGAAACACTGGTTAATGAGTTGTCAAGGTCGGAAATCATAGAACATAAGAGCAGCTCATTAACTGAAATTTTGAACATCGACAACTGGTTAACCAAAAGCCAGAGCGACAAATGATTAACCAAGGAGGCAACTCATCAACTGAAATTTTGAACATCGACAACTGGTTAACCAAAAGCCAGAGCGACAAATGATTAACCAAGGAGGCAACTCATTAACTGAATTTCGAACATCGACAACTGGTTAACCAAAAGACACAGGGACAAATGAGTAACCAAAGGGCCAACTCATTAACTGAAATTTCAAAGAGGCAACTCATTAACTGAAATTTTGAACATCGACAACTGGTTAACCAAAAGCCAGAGCGACAAATGATTAACCAAGGAGGCAACTCATTAACTGAATTTCGAACATCGACAACTGGTTAACCAAAAGACACAGGGACAAATGAGTAACCAAAGGGCCAACTCATTAACTGAAATTTCAAAGAGGCAACTCATTAACTGAAATTTTGAACATCGACAACTGGTTAACCAAAAGCCAGAGCGACAAATGATTAACCAAGGAGGCAACTCATTAACTGAATTTCGAACATCGACAACTGGCTAACCAAATGTCAGAGCGACAAATGATTAACCAAGGAGGCAACTCAGTAACTGAATTTCGAACATCGACAACTGGTTAACCAAAAGACACAGGGACAAATGAGTAACCAAAGGGCCAACTCATTAACTGAAATTTCAAAGAGGCTACTCATTAACTGAAATTTGAACATCGACAACTGGTTAACCAAATGTCAGAGCGACAAATGAGTAACCAAGCAGGCAACTGATTAACTGAAAACTTGTCATTCACATTTGGGACGGAATTCACGATGGGAATGTATTCGGCCCCCTTACCGGGCCTTGGGGTGCTGCTTTCCCGCTTGTGGAACCGAGTTGGGGTCGTCAAATGGCCTGGTGCATTGTTTGAAACACTGGTTAATGAGTTGTCAAGGTAGGAAATCATAGAACATAAGAGCAGCTCATTAACTGAAATTTTGAACATCGACAACTGGTTAACCAAAAGCCAGAGCGACAAATGATTAACCAAGGAGGCAACTCATTAACTGAATTTCGAACATCGACAACTGGTTAACCAAAAGACACAGGGACAAATGAGTAACCAAAGGGCCAACTCATTAACTGAAATTTCAAAGAGGCAACTCATTAACTGAAATTTTGAACATCGACAACTGGATAACCAAATGTCAGAGCGACAAATGATTAACCAAGGAGGCAACTCATTAACTGAATTTCGAACATCGACAACTGGTTAACCAAGAGTCAGGGCGACAAATGATTAACCAAGGAGGCAACTCATTAACTGAATTTCGAACATCGACAACTGGATAACCAAATGTCAGAGCGACAAATGATTAACCAAGGAGGCAACTCATTAACTGAATTTCGAACATCGACAACTGGTTAACCAAGAGTCAGGGCGACAAATGATTAACCAAGGAGGCAACTCATTAACTGAATTTCGAACATCGACAACTGGGTAACCAAAAGACACAGGGACAAATGAGTAACCAAAGGGCCAACTCATTAACTGAAATTTCAAAGAGGCAACTCATTAACTGAAATTTTGAACATCGACAACTGGTTAACCAAATGTCAGAGCGACAAATGAGTAACCAAGCAGGCAACTGATAAACTGAAAACTTGTCATTCACATTTGGGACGGAATTCACGATGGGAATGTATTCGGCCCCCTTACCGGGCCTTGGGGTGCTGCTTTCCCGCTTGTGGAACCGAGTTGGGGTCGTCAAATGGCCTGGTGCATTGTTTGAAACACTGGTTAATGAGTTGTCAAGGTCGGAAATCATAGAACATAAGAGCAGCTCATTAACTGAAATTTTGAACATCGACAACTGGTTAACCAAAAGCCAGAGCGACAAATGATTAACCAAGGAGGCAACTCATCAACTGAAATTTTGAACATCGACAACTGGTTAACCAAAAGCCAGAGCGACAAATGATTAACCAAGGAGGCAACTCATTAACTGAATTTCGAACATCGACAACTGGTTAACCAAAAGACACAGGGACAAATGAGTAACCAAAGGGCCAACTCATTAACTGAAATTTCAAAGAGGCAACTCATTAACTGAAATTTTGAACATCGACAACTGGTTAACCAAAAGCCAGAGCGACAAATGATAAACCAAGGAGGCAACTCATTAACTGAATTTCGAACATCGACAACTGGTTAACCAAAAGACACAGGGACAAATGAGTAACCAAAGGGCCAACTCATTAACTGAAATTTCAAAGAGGCAACTCATTAACTGAAATTTTGAACATCGACAACTGGATAACCAAAAGCCAGAGCGACAAATGATTAACCAAGGAGGCAACTCATTAACTGAATTTCGAACATCGACAACTGGGTAACCAAAAGACACAGGGACAAATGAGTAACCAAAGGGCCAACTCATTAACTGAAATTTCAAAGAGGCAACTCATTAACTGAAATTTTGAACATCGACAACTGGTTAACCAAAAGCCAGAGCGACAAATGATTAACCAAGGAGGCAACTCAGTAACTGAATTTCGAACATCGACAACTGGTTAACCAAGAGTCAGAGCGACAAATGATTAACCAAGGAGGCAACTCATTAACTGAAATTTTGAACATCGACAACTGGGTAACCAAGAGTCAGAACGACAAATGATTAACCAAGGAGGCAACTCATTAACTGAATTTCGAACATCGACAACTGGTTAACCAAAAGACACAGGGACAAATGAGTAACCAAAGGGCCAACTCATTAACTGAAATTTCAAAGAGGCAACTCATTAACTGAAATTTGAACATCGACAACTGGTTAACCAAATGTCAGAGCGACAAATGAGTAACCAAGCAGGCAACTGATTAACTGAAAACTTGTCATTCACATTTGGGACGGAATTCACGATGGGAATGTATTCGGCCCCCTTACCGGGGCTTGGGGTGCTGCTTTCCCGCTTGTGGAACCGAGTTGGGGTCGTCAAATGGCCTGGTGCATTGTTTGAAACACTGGTTACTGAGTTGTCAAGGTCGGAAATCATAGAACATAAGAGCAGCTCATTAACTGAAATTTTGAACATCGACAACTGGATAACCAAAAGCCAGAGCGACAAATGATTAACCAAGGAGGCAACTCATTAACTGAATTTCGAACATCGACAACTGGTTAACCAAAAGACACAGGGACAAATGAGTAACCAAAGGGCCAACTCATTAACTGAAATTTCAAAGAGGCAACTCATTAACTGAAATTTTGAACATCGACAACTGGATAACCAAAAGCCAGAGCGACAAATGATTAACCAAGGAGGCAACTCATTAACTGAATTTCGAACATCGACAACTGGGTAACCAAAAGACACAGGGACAAATGAGTAACCAAAGGGCCAACTCATTAACTGAAATTTCAAAGAGGCAACTCATTAACTGAAATTTTGAACATCGACAACTGGTTAACCAAAAGCCAGAGCGACAAATGATTAACCAAGGAGGCAACTCAGTAACTGAATTTCGAACATCGACAACTGGTTAACCAAGAGTCAGAGCGACAAATGATTAACCAAGGAGGCAACTCATTAACTGAAATTTTGAACATCGACAACTGGGTAACCAAGAGTCAGAACGACAAATGATTAACCAAGGAGGCAACTCATTAACTGAATTTCGAACATCGACAACTGGTTAACCAAAAGACACAGGGACAAATGAGTAACCAAAGGGCCAACTCATTAACTGAAATTTCAAAGAGGCAACTCATTAACTGAAATTTTGAACATCGACAACTGGTTAACCAAATGCCAGAGCGACAAATGATTAACCAAGGAGGCAACTCATTAACTGAATTTCGAACATCGACAACTGGTTAACCAAGAGTCAGAGCGACAAATGATTAACCAAGGAGGCAACTCATTAACTGAATTTCGAACATCGACAACTGGTTAACCAAGAGTCAGAGCGACAAATGATTAACCAAGGAGGCAACTCATTAACTGAATTTCGAACATCGACAACTGGGTAACCAAAAGACACAGGGACAAATGAGTAACCAAAGGGCCAACTCATTAACTGAAATTTCAAAGAGGCTACTCATTAACTGAAATTTGAACATCGACAACTGGTTAACCAAATGTCAGAGCGACAAATGAGTAACCAAGCAGGCAACTGATTAACTGAAAACTTGTCATTCACATTTGGGACGGAATTCACGATGGGAATGTATTCGGCCCCCTTACCGGGGCTTGGGGTGCTGCTTTCCCGCTTGTGGAACCGAGTTGGGGTCGTCAAATGGCCTGGTGCATTGTTTGAAACACTGGTTACTGAGTTGTCAAGGTCGGAAATCATAGAACATAAGAGCAGCTCATTAACTGAAATTTTGAACATCGACAACTGGATAACCAAAAGCCAGAGCGACAAATGATTAACCAAGGAGGCAACTCATTAACTGAATTTCGAACATCGACAACTGGTTAACCAAAAGACACAGGGACAAATGAGTAACCAAAGGGCCAACTCATTAACTGAAATTTCAAAGAGGCAACTCATTAACTGAAATTTTGAACATCGACAACTGGATAACCAAAAGCCAGAGCGACAAATGATTAACCAAGGAGGCAACTCATTAACTGAATTTCGAACATCGACAACTGGGTAACCAAAAGACACAGGGACAAATGAGTAACCAAAGGGCCAACTCATTAACTGAAATTTCAAAGAGGCAACTCATTAACTGAAATTTTGAACATCGACAACTGGTTAACCAAAAGCCAGAGCGACAAATGATTAACCAAGGAGGCAACTCAGTAACTGAATTTCGAACATCGACAACTGGTTAACCAAGAGTCAGAGCGACAAATGATTAACCAAGGAGGCAACTCATTAACTGAAATTTTGAACATCGACAACTGGGTAACCAAGAGTCAGAACGACAAATGATTAACCAAGGAGGCAACTCATTAACTGAATTTCGAACATCGACAACTGGTTAACCAAAAGACACAGGGACAAATGAGTAACCAAAGGGCCAACTCATTAACTGAAATTTCAAAGAGGCAACTCATTAACTGAAATTTTGAACATCGACAACTGGTTAACCAAATGCCAGAGCGACAAATGATTAACCAAGGAGGCAACTCATTAACTGAATTTCGAACATCGACAACTGGTTAACCAAGAGTCAGAGCGACAAATGATTAACCAAGGAGGCAACTCATTAACTGAATTTCGAACATCGACAACTGGTTAACCAAGAGTCAGAACGACAAATGATTAACCAAGGAGGCAACTCATTAACTGAATTTCGAACATCGACAACTGGTTAACCAAAAGACACAGGGACAAATGAGTAACCAAAGGGCCAACTCATTAACTGAAATTTCAAAGAGGCAACTCATTAACTGAAATTTTGAACATCGACAACTGGTTAACCAAATGCCAGAGCGACAAATGATAAACCAAGGAGGCAACTCATTAACTGAATTTCGAACATCGACAACTGGTTAACCAAGAGTCAGAGCGACAAATGATTAACCAAGGAGGCAACTCATTAACTGAATTTCGAACATCGACAACTGGTTAACCAAGAGTCAGAGCGACAAATGATTAACCAAGGAGGCAACTCATTAACTGAATTTCGAACATCGACAACTGGGTAACCAAAAGACACAGGGACAAATGAGTAACCAAAGGGCCAACTCATTAACTGAAATTTCAAAGAGGCTACTCATTAACTGAAATTTGAACATCGACAACTGGTTAACCAAATGTCAGAGCGACAAATGAGTAACCAAGCAGGCAACTGATTAACTGAAAACTTGTCATTCACATTTGGGACGGAATTCACGATGGGAATGTATTCGGCCCCCTTACCGGGGCTTGGGGTGCTGCTTTCCCGCTTGTGGAACCGAGTTGGGGTCGTCAAATGGCCTGGTGCATTGTTTGAAACACTGGTTACTGAGTTGTCAAGGTCGGAAATCATAGAACATAAGAGCAGCTCATTAACTGAAATTTTGAACATCGACAACTGGATAACCAAAAGCCAGAGCGACAAATGATTAACCAAGGAGGCAACTCATTAACTGAATTTCGAACATCGACAACTGGTTAACCAAAAGACACAGGGACAAATGAGTAACCAAAGGGCCAACTCATTAACTGAAATTTCAAAGAGGCAACTCATTAACTGAAATTTTGAACATCGACAACTGGATAACCAAAAGCCAGAGCGACAAATGATTAACCAAGGAGGCAACTCATTAACTGAATTTCGAACATCGACAACTGGGTAACCAAAAGACACAGGGACAAATGAGTAACCAAAGGGCCAACTCATTAACTGAAATTTCAAAGAGGCAACTCATTAACTGAAATTTTGAACATCGACAACTGGTTAACCAAAAGCCAGAGCGACAAATGATTAACCAAGGAGGCAACTCAGTAACTGAATTTCGAACATCGACAACTGGTTAACCAAGAGTCAGAGCGACAAATGATTAACCAAGGAGGCAACTCATTAACTGAAATTTTGAACATCGACAACTGGGTAACCAAGAGTCAGAACGACAAATGATTAACCAAGGAGGCAACTCATTAACTGAATTTCGAACATCGACAACTGGTTAACCAAAAGACACAGGGACAAATGAGTAACCAAAGGGCCAACTCATTAACTGAAATTTCAAAGAGGCAACTCATTAACTGAAATTTTGAACATCGACAACTGGTTAACCAAATGCCAGAGCGACAAATGATTAACCAAGGAGGCAACTCATTAACTGAATTTCGAACATCGACAACTGGTTAACCAAGAGTCAGAGCGACAAATGATTAACCAAGGAGGCAACTCATTAACTGAATTTCGAACATCGACAACTGGTTAACCAAGAGTCAGAGCGACAAATGATTAACCAAGGAGGCAACTCATTAACTGAATTTCGAACATCGACAACTGGGTAACCAAAAGACACAGGGACAAATGAGTAACCAAAGGGCCAACTCATTAACTGAAATTTCAAAGAGGCTACTCATTAACTGAAATTTGAACATCGACAACTGGTTAACCAAATGTCAGAGCGACAAATGAGTAACCAAGCAGGCAACTGATTAACTGAAAACTTGTCATTCACATTTGGGACGGAATTCACGATGGGAATGTATTCGGCCCCCTTACCGGGGCTTGGGGTGCTGCTTTCCCGCTTGTGGAACCGAGTTGGGGTCGTCAAATGGCCTGGTGCATTGTTTGAAACACTGGTTACTGAGTTGTCAAGGTAGGAAATCATAGAACATAAGAGCAGCTCATTAACTGAAATTTTGAACATCGACAACTGGTTAACCAAAAGCCAGAGCGACAAATGATTAACCAAGGAGGCAACTCATTAACTGAATTTCGAACATCGACAACTGGTTAACCAAAAGACACAGGGACAAATGAGTAACCAAAGGGCCAACTCATTAACTGAAATTTCAAAGAGGCAACTCATTAACTGAAATTTTGAACATCGACAACTGGATAACCAAAAGCCAGAGCGACAAATGATTAACCAAGGAGGCAACTCATTAACTGAATTTCGAACATCGACAACTGGGTAACCAAAAGACACAGGGACAAATGAGTAACCAAAGGGCCAACTCATTAACTGAAATTTCAAAGAGGCAACTCATTAACTGAAATTTTGAACATCGACAACTGGTTAACCAAAAGCCAGAGCGACAAATGATTAACCAAGGAGGCAACTCAGTAACTGAATTTCGAACATCGACAACTGGTTAACCAAGAGTCAGAGCGACAAATGATTAACCAAGGAGGCAACTCATTAACTGAAATTTTGAACATCGACAACTGGGTAACCAAGAGTCAGAACGACAAATGATTAACCAAGGAGGCAACTCATTAACTGAATTTCGAACATCGACAACTGGTTAACCAAAAGACACAGGGACAAATGAGTAACCAAAGGGCCAACTCATTAACTGAAATTTCAAAGAGGCAACTCATTAACTGAAATTTTGAACATCGACAACTGGTTAACCAAATGCCAGAGCGACAAATGATTAACCAAGGAGGCAACTCATTAACTGAATTTCGAACATCGACAACTGGTAAACCAAGAGTCAGAGCGACAAATGATTAACCAAGGAGGCAACTCATTAACTGAATTTCGAACATCGACAACTGGTTAACCAAAAGACACAGGGACAAATGAGTAACCAAAGGGCCAACTCATTAACTGAAATTTCAAAGAGGCAACTCAGTAACTGAAATTTTGAACATCGACAACTGGTTAACCAAAAGCCAGAGCGACAAATGCTTAACCAAGGAGGCAACTCATTAACTGAATTTCGAACATCGACAACTGGTTAACCAAGAGTCAGAGCGACAAATGATTAACCAAGGAGGCAACTCATTAACTGAATTTCGAACATCGACAACTGGTTAACCAAAAGACACAGGGACAAATGAGTAACCAAAGGGCCAACTCATTAACTGAAATTTCAAAGAGGCAACTCATTAACTGAGATTTGAACATCGACAACTGGTTAACCAAATGTCAGAGCGACAAATGAGTAACCAAGCAGGCAACTGATTAACTGAAAACTTGTCATTCACATTTGGGACGGAATTCCGGATGGGAATGTATTCGGCCCCCTTACCGGGCCTTGGGGTGCTGCCTTCCCGCTTGTGGAACCGAGTTGGGGTCGTCAAATGGCCTGGTGCATTGTTTGAAACACTGGTTAATGAGTTGTCAAGGTAGGACATCATAGAACATAAGAGCAGCTCATTAACTGAAATTTTGAACATCGACAACTGGTTAACCAAGAGTCAGAGCGACAAATGATTAACCAAGGAGGCAACTCATTAACTGAAATTCGAACATCGACAACTAGTTAACCAAGAGTCAGAGCGACAAATGATTAACCAAGGAGGCAACTCAGTAACTGAATTTCGAACATCGACAACTGGTTAACCAAGAGTCAGAGCGACAAATGATTAACCAAGGAGGCAACTCATTAACTGAATTTCGAACATCGACAACTGGTTAACCAAATGTCAGAGCGACAAATGAATAACCAAGGAGGCAACTCATTAACTGAAATTCGAACATCGACAACTGGTTAACCAAGAGTCAGAGCGACAAATGATTAACCAAGGAGGCAACTCATTAACTGAATTTCGAACATCGAAAACTGGTTAACCAAAAGACACAGGGAGAAATGAGTAACCAAAGGGCCAACTCATTCACTGAAATTTCAAAGAGGCAACTCATTAACTGAAATTTGAACATCGACAACTGGTTAACCAAATGTCAGAGCGACAAATGAGTAACCAAGCAGGCAACTGATTAACTGAAAACTTGTCATTCACATTTGGGACGGAATTCCGGATGGGAGTGTATTCGGCCCCCTTACCGGACCTTGGGGTGCTGCTTTCCCGCTTGTGGAACCGAGTTGGGGTCGTCAAATGGCCTGGTGCATTGTTTGAAACACTGGTTAATGAGTTGTCAAGGTAGGAAATCATAGAACATAAGAGCAGCTCATTAACTGACATTTTGAACATCGACAACTGGTTAACCAAAAGCCAGAGCGACAAATGAATAACCAAGGAGGCAACTCATTAACTGAATTTCGAACATCGACAACTGGTTAACCAAGTGTCAGAGCGACAAATGATTAACCAAGGAGGCAACTCATTAACTGAAATTTGAACATCGACAACTGGTTAACCAAATGTCAGAGCGACAAATGAATAACCAAGGAGGCAACTCATTAACTGAATTTCGAACATCGACAACTGGTTAACCAAGAGTCAGAGCGACAAATGATTAACCAAGGAGGCAACTCATTAACTGAATTTCGAACATCGACAACTGGATAACAAAATGTCAGAGCGACAAATGATTAACCAAGGAGGCAACTCAGTAACTGAATTTCGAACATCGACAACTGGTTAACAAAATGTCAGAGCGACAAATGATTAACCAAGGAGGCAACTCATTAACTGAAATTTGAACATCGACAACTGGTTAACCAAAACTCAGAGCG
The DNA here is from genome assembly GCF_052327205.1 of Somniosus microcephalus. Taxonomy (NCBI): domain Eukaryota; kingdom Metazoa; phylum Chordata; class Chondrichthyes; order Squaliformes; family Somniosidae; genus Somniosus; species Somniosus microcephalus. Next base: position 155,411 of record NW_028225489.1, read on the forward strand.
ACAAATGATTAACCAAGGAGGCAACTCAGTAACTGAATTTCGAACATCGACAACTGGTTAACCAAGTGTCAGAGCGACAAATGAATAACCAAGGAGGCAACTCATTAACTGAATTTCGAACATCGACAACTGGTTAACCAAAAGTCAGAGCGACAAATGATTAACCAAGGAGGCAACTCATTAACTGAATTTCGAACATCGACAACTGGTTAACCAAGAGTCAGAGCGACAAATGATTAACCAAGGAGGCAACTCATTAACTGAATTTCGAACATCGACAACTGGTTAACAAAATGTCAGAGCGACAAATGATTAACCAAGGAGGCAACTCAGTAACTGAATTTCGAACATCGACAACTGGTTAACAAAATGTCAGAGCGACAAATGATTAACCAAGGAGGCAACTCAGTAACTGAATTTCGAACATCGACAACTGGTTAACAAAATGTCAGAGCGACAAATGATTAACCAAGGAGGCAACTCATTAACTGAAATTTGAACATCGACAACTGGTTAACCAAAACTCAGAGCGACAAATGATTAACCAAGGAGGCAACTCATTAACTGAATTTCGAACATCGACAACTGGTTAACCAAGTGTCAGAGCGACAAATGATTAACCAAGGAGGCAACTCATTAACTGAATTTCGAACATCGACAACTGGTTAACCAAAAGTCAGAGCGACAAATGATTAACCAAGGAGGCAACTCATTAACTGAATTTCGAACATCGACAACTGGTTAACCAAGAGTCAGAGCGACAAATGATTAACCAAGGAGGCAACTCAATAACTGAATTTCGAACATCGACAACTGGTTAACAAAATGTCAGAGCGACAAATGATTAACCAAGGAGGCAACTTAGTAACTGAATTTCGAACATCGACAACTGGTTAACCAAGAGTCAGAGCGACAAATGATTAACCAAGGAGGCAACTCAGTAACTGAATTTCGAACATCGACAACTGGTTAACCAAAAGACACAGGGACAAATGAGTAAACAAAGGGCCAACTCATTAACTGAAATTCCAAAGAGGCAACTCATTAACTGAAATTTGAACATCGGCAACTGGTTAACCAAATGTCAGAGCGACAAATGATTAACCAAGGAGGCAACTCATTAACTGAAATTTTAAAATTGACAACTGGATAACCAAAAGTGGGAACTCATGTTTCGGACGGGCTTACATACGGCAGGCTGACGCCCGGCAGAGGCCCGGGCTTCGCCTCCCTGGCGTAAGCGACCGTCTCCGAATCGATAAAAGGCGTAAAATCGGAGTTCAGAGCGGGAAAAATTTTTCCCGAAAACGGCCGGAAAAAGAAAAATGTCTCCTTTTCCGCCGAGCAGGGTGGCATTCGAACGGGCACGGGAAGCCGCGTCTAACGGTGTAAAAACGGCTTGGCTCCGATGCGGGAGTGCGGAGATATGGCCGTTCAAAGTTGTACTGGAAGTCCGGAAGGAGAAAAATTTGACTGCCTGTAGCCGAAAAAAGTTCCGGCGGTCGGTCACAAAAGTCAAATCCGTCCCGCTGATTTGACACTTGTCATTTCTGGCAGGGGGGATTGGCGGGGTACCTGGAGAATGGTAGGAGGTGGTTTTTCGAGACTTTGTCTGTTTTCCAGATTACTGTCTAGGGCCTCCAGGTCTGCAGAGACCGACCCGGGCTGCCGTCCAACCGACTTTTAACCCTTTTTGGGTGGAAATTTATTTCCATTTTTAACCAATTTTCGGGTTTTTGGTCGGACTTAAAAACGGCAGCCTGACGCCCGGCAGAGGCCGGGGCTTCGGCTCCCTTGCGTAAGGGACCGTATACGAAACGATTAAAGCCGAAAAATCCGAGTTCAGAGCGGGAAATTTTTTTCCAGAAATCGGCCGAAAAATAAAAATTTTCTCCTTTTCCGCCGAGCAGGGCGGCATTCGAACGGGCACGGGAAGCCGCGTCTAACGGTGTAAGAACGGCTTGGCTCCGACGCGGGAGTGCGGAGATATGGCCGTTCAAAGTTGTACTGGAAGTCCGGAAGGGAAAAGATTTGACCGCCTTTTGCGGGCCTCGGGTGATGCTTCCCGGCCTGGGAAAGTGAGTTGCTCCCGGCAAATTGACATGTGCCATTTATGATTTCGAGACATCATTAACCAAAACACGGAAGTCCGATGGGAAAAGATTCGGGCCCTTTAAGCGGGCCTCCGGTGATGCTTTCCGGCTTGGGAAAGTGAATTGCTCCCGCCAAATTGACATGTGCATTTAACGATTTCGAGACATGATTAACCAAAACGCGGAAGTCCGATGAGAAAAGATTCGGCCGCTTCACGCGGGCCTCGGGTGATGCTTTCCGGCTTGGGAAAGTGATTTGCTACCGCCAAATTGACATGTGTCATTTCTGGCAAGTGTCTCCGAACATAGTTTATGAGTTGGAGTTCGGGAACTCATTAACCAAGACGGAAGTCCCGATGAAGAAAAAAAAAAGGCCCATTTGCGGCGATTTGGGTGCTCCTGGTCGGATACAGGTGGCCGTTTGACCCGCTGATTTGACACTTGTCATTTCTGGCAGGGGGGATTGGCGGGGTACCTGGAGAATGGTAGGAGGTGGTTTTTCGAGACTTGGTCTGTTTTCCAGATTACTGTCTAGGGCCTCCAGGTCTGCAGAGACCGACCCGGGCTGCCGTCCAACCGACTTTTAACCCTTTTTGGGTGGAAATTTATTTCCATTTTTAACCAATTTTCGGGTTTTTGGTCGGGCTTAAAAAACGGCAGCCTGACGCCTGGCAGAGGCCGGGGCTTCGGCTCCCCTTGCGTAAGGGACCGTATTCGACCCGATTAAGCCCCGAAAATGGATCCAAATGTCGGCCGACCAAGTAAGCTTGCTGGGGAGAGAGACTAAGTGCCGGGCTGGGCACCTCATTAACCAGTGAAAAGTTTTGGCTGCTGGAGAGACTAAGTCCCAGCCTGGGCACATCATTAACCATAAATGAAAAAGGCGAGGCCGAGTCTGGTGCATGGCTAACTGATTAACCAAATTGGCAAGGCCCGGGCTGAAAGTGAATGAGCGACCCGTGGCCAGGGGGCTGGAATGCGGGAGAGAATCCAACCCCCAAAATATGGAAGTCCGATGAGAAAATATTCGGCCGCCTTTTGCGGGCCTCGGGTGTTGCTTCCCGGCCTGGGAAAGTGAGTTGCTCCCGGCAAATTGACATGTGCATTTTTTGATTTCGAGACATGATTAACCAAATCACGGAAGTCCGGTGAGAAAAGATTCGGCCGCTTCACGCCGGCCTCGGGTGATGCTTTCCGGCTTGGGAAAGTGAGTTGCTACCGCCAAATTGACATGTGTCATTTCTGGCAAGTGTCTCAGGACATAGTTTATGAGTTGCAGCTTGGGAAATCATTAACCTAGTCGGAAGTCCCGATGAAGAAAAAAAAAAGTGCCATTTGCGGCGATTTGGGTGCTCCTGGTCGGATAGAGGTGGCCGTTTGACCCGCTGATTTGACACTTGTCATTTCTGGCAGGGGGGGTTGGCGGGGTGCCCGGAGATTTTCGGGAACACGATTTTCAGAACAAAATTCACTCAGCGGGAGCACTTTGAAAATGCCCGAAAAGTGTTACTTTGCTAAAAGGCTCATTTTATCAATATAGAGACCTTTCAAAGAGTATTGGAAAGTCATATTAAAATGGTTTTGTGGCTTTTATGACTTAATGACAAAAAACTCTAAGTGTGAATCTGAAATCGTAGACAGACAGCAGAAACATATAAATAATTCCAGCGTCTAAGTTTCATTTGCTGTCTGTCACACAGGTGCCTCTGAACCGGTCAGGGCCTGTGACCCCACTGAGCTTGTGTTTTATGGCTTATGCACACGCAGTGTTTGCACCAAGTTCCCCTGTGTTGTGCGCTCAGTGGGCCCGTCCAAGACAGCAGAAACAAGACGTACATGCCAGCGTCTTTAAAGTTTCATTTGTTGTCTTGTCACACAGGTGCCTCTGAACGGGTCAGGGCCTGTGACCCCACTGAGTTGTTTACTGGGGCTAATGCACAAGCAGTGTTTTGTCAGATCCCACTGTGTTGTGCGCTCAGTGGGTCCGTCTAAAATGACAAGACAGCAGAAACATTCCAGCGAGTTCCATTTGTTGTCTTGTCACACAGGTGCCTCTGAACGGGTCAGGGCCTGTGAGCCCACTGAGTTGTTTACTGGGGCTAATGCACAAGCAGTGTTTTGTCAGATTCCACTGTGTTGTGCGCTCAGTGGGTCCGTCTAAAATGACAAGACAGCAGAAACATTCCAGCGAGTTTCATTTGTTGTCTTGTCACACAGGTGCCTCTGAACGGGTCAGGGCCTGTGACCCCACTGAGTTGTTTACTGGGGCTAACGCACAAGCAGTGTTTGTCAGAGAGTTCCACTGTGTTGTGCGCTCAGTGGGTCCGTCTAAAATGACAAGACAGCAGAAACATTCCAGCGAGTTCCATTTGTTGTCTTGTCACACAGGTGCCTCTGAGCGGGTCAGGGCCTGTGACCCCATTGAGCTTTGTGAGCAACGTATGCACACGCAGTGTTTGCAACGAGATTCCCCTGTGTCGTGCGCTCAGTGGGCCCGTACGACCGATTTGGTGACTCGCGTCCGTAGTGGGAGTCCCCGGGTCGGCCCAGTATAGAGAGAGGCTGGTGTTCAGGCTATTTCAGGGTTTCCTCTCGTTTCTGTCGCTGGTGACAAGACGGGCATGCACACGGCGAGTCAGAGAGAGGGTGTCGGCGCAGCTCCCGGTGTTTTCTTCCTTGGCCGCGCCCTTCTCTTTGTCCTTGAAACTCTTTCGCGTGAGTCCGAGACGTCCTGTGATTCTCAGTGGTCCTATTCAGGCAGCGGAGCGGGTGTCCGCGTCTTGTGCACGAAATCTTGTGTGCTCAGTGCGTCCCGTTCTGCTAGCTGAAGACGCTATTTCTCTGGCAAATTTCAGCAAAGAAACGCGCACGCAGACAGACACACGCACGCGTGGTGTAGGTTGTTGTTGTGTGAGTGGTTTTTCTTGCCTTGACGGTTACCGGTTGCAAACACAATTAAGTTGAACCCGGCACCAACCTCTCTGTGGTGGGGAGGCCATGTGCCCAGCAAGACAAAGCGATTGTTGGTGGTGGTGGTGGTGATGGTGGTGGTGGCTAATAAAGAAAGGTCGTATTTCGCTAGCTTTACCCCGAGCGTGTTCTCGCGACTTGGTTGGTCTTCCGTCCTGACGGTGGTTCCGCGCGCGTGCGCGAGCTCAGCCTGATGCAAAAACACCAAAAAACCCTTCTGTGCCTCACACAAAGTGGTGTGCTAATGGTCCGAGTTGTGTCGTTTGCATCGTATTGGACGGTCGGCCTGGTCGCGAGCCCGGCAAGGTGGGCTTTCGTTGTGTCGGCTTTTTTTGTACTGTTACACACGCACACACACCAGCAGGAGAGCTTCCCGGGGTTTGCTTCTTGCATCTGCCCGGAGCCATGGTCGGCCGCGTCCGGCGCCTCTTGCGCGGGCGAGAGGTTACATTCCAAACAAAAACTCGCCGAACTCGCACGAACAGGCAAAACAGTCGCACCGGTCCGGGATAGCAAACGAGTTTAGATCGGTCAGAGAGCCCGAGTTGGAGGAGTTGGGGTGGAATTTGAACGGTGCACCGAGAAGGTGATGTGTGTGTGTGCGCACGGCAGTTGGTTTCGGTCGGCTTGAGACAGGGACGGCCCTGGCACGCTTGGGTGGTTCTTCGTTCAGCATGGACTTTTGCGGTTCAATGACAGGCAGAGAAAAAAAGAGAAGATGGCGAGATGGGGAGGTGTCCTGGCTTGACTTTGATGCAACAAAAAGCCTGGCCCTCTTTGCTTTTCTAATTCTGCTGCCTACTGACGCCTCCGCCTCATGTCTTTGCTGTTCGTTGGCTTCCCCCTGTGTGACCTTGGCCTGCGGCCCTTCTTTCGACTTCCGTCTCTTCCAGTCTCGTGCATCATCTCTTATCTTGTGCCGAGCCTATCTCTCAACCTCTCTCTCTCTCTCACACGCAAGCTCTGCTGCTCCCCTCTTCTCGTCCGGATCGGACAACAATGGACTTTGCCACCGTCTTGCAAGCATTAACACCGCAGTCGAATTGAAGGGAGCTTCTGCGGGCTCGCGTGCTGCCTGGCGGCTCGTCGTCGGGACCTCGGCGAACGGCCACTGTGAGCTCTGCTGGGATTTGAACCGGTGATGCAGGCCCGGCTTTCTTTTCCCCCCGTAGTGCAACTTTGGTCGATCTAGTCACTCTCCCTTTACCGGTACAGGGTACCTAGACGCTTCTCCACTCTGGCTCCCGCGAGCTGTTTGGGGGGCGGCGGTTTAAAGACTCGAGTGTCTGTTTGTCGGTGTCGAGAGCTTGTTAGCAGCCAGCAGCAAGCAAGCAAGCAAGCAGCAGCAGCAGCAGCCAAGTTGAACGTTCGAGAGAATGTACCTGCCCGTCCACACGGATTTCTACCCCCCACAGTGGGGTGTTTTCACGCGGTCGGCTTGTACCCCACTCAGTTCGTTTTTCTGGCCTTGTTGTCTACTGTCATGTTTGTTTGTCTTGTCTGTCTGCCTGTCACTCTCTCTCTTCTCCCGGCAATCGGTGGCAGCAGAGACCCTGCCTCTGTTGGCCGTGGTGCGTGTCGGACGGTGGGCTCAGGCGTTTGACCCCGATGCGTGTCGCCTCGCGAGCGCCCTGACAACAAAATCTCGGTGAAACCCTTGTCATTTGATGATCGACTGATACACACCTCCGGGCCGTGCCAAGGATGGGGCTTCTACCAACCCTCTATGCGTGGGCATAGAGGGAGAGAAGCGTTGGGCGGTCCGGGCTTGGGACCCTCCGGGGAACAAAACACCAAGCCGAAAAAAACGCACAACTCTTAGCGGTGGATCACTCGGCTTGTGCGTCGATGAAGAACGCAGCTAGCTGCGAGAATTAATGTGAATTGCAGGACACATTGATCATCGACACTTTGAACGCACTTTGCGGCCCCGGGTTCGTCCCGGGGCTACGCCTGTCTGAGGGTCGCTTGACCATCAATCGCACTTGCCTTGCCATCGTGTGAGGTGAGAGCGCGGCTGGGGTGTC